>NC_048566.1:6895000-6970000 GCF_013265735.2 Oncorhynchus mykiss | reverse complement strand
AGGAGAGAGAGACTGGAGGAGAGAGACTGGAGGAGAGAGAGACTGGAGGAGAGAGAGACTGGAGGAGAGAGAGACTGGAGGAGAGAGAGACTGGAGGAGAGAGACTGGAGGAGAGAGGCTGGAGGAGAGAGGCTGGAGGAGAGAGGCTGGAGGAGAGAGGCTGGAGGAGAGAGGCTGGAGGAGAGAGGCTGGAGGAGAGAGACTGGAGGAGAGAGACTGGAGGAGAGAGACTGGAGGAGAGAGACTGGAGGAGAGGGACTGGAGGAGAGAGACTGGAGGAGAGAGACTGGAGGAGAGAGACTGGAGGAGAGAGACTGGAGGAGAGAGACTGGAGGAGAGAGACTGGAGGAGAGAGAGACTGGAGGAGAGAGAGACTGGAGGAGAGAGACTGGAGGAGAGAGACTGGAGGAGAGAGACTGGAGGAGAGAGACTGGAGGAGAGAGAGACTGGAGGAGAGAGACTGGAGGAGAGAGACTGGAGGAGAGAGACTGGAGGAGAGAGACTGGAGGAGAGAGAGACTGGAGGAGAGAGAGACTGGAGGAGAGGGACTGGAGGAGAGGGACTGGAGGAGAGAGACTGGAGGAGAGAGACTGGAGGAGAGAGACTGGAGGAGAGAGACTGGAGGAGAGAGACTGGAGGAGAGAGACTGGAGGAGAGAGACTGGAGGAGAGAGAGACTGGAGGAGAGAGACTGGAGGAGAGAGACTGGAGGAGAGAGACTGGAGGAGAGAGACTGGAGGAGAGAGACTGGAGGAGAGAGACTGGAGAGACTGGAGGAGAGAGACTGGAGGAGAGAGACTGGAGAGACTGGAGGAGAGAGACTGGAGGAGAGAGACTGGAGGAGAGAGACTGGAGGAGAGAGACTGGAGGAGAGAGACTGGAGGAGAGAGACTGGAGGAGAGGGACTGGAGGAGAGAGACTGGAGGAGAGAGACTGGAGGAGAGAGACTGGAGGAGAGAGAGACTGGAGGAGAGAGAGACTGGAGGAGAGAGAGACTGGAGGAGAGAGAGACTGGAGGAGAGAGAGACTGGAGGAGAGAGACTGGAGGAGAGAGACTGGAGGAGAGAGAGACTGGAGGAGAGAGAGACTGGAGGAGAGAGACTGGAGGAGAGAGACTGGAGGAGAGAGACTGGAGGAGAGAGACTGGAGGAGAGAGAGACTGGAGGAGAGAGAGACTGGAGGAGAGAGACTGGAGGAGAGAGACTGGAGGAGAGAGACTGGAGGAGAGAGGCTGGAGGAGAGAGACTGGAGGAGAGAGACTGGAGGAGAGAGACTGGAGGAGAGAGACTGGAGGAGAGAGACTGGAGGAGAGGGACTGGAGGAGAGAGAGACTGGAGGAGAGAGAGACTGGAGGAGAGAGACTGGAGGAGAGAGACTGGAGGAGAGAGACTGGAGGAGAGAGACTGGAGGAGAGAGAGACTGGAGGAGAGAGACTGGACATCACCACACAGAAAGGAAACAGTGTAAAACAGTTGGATTCGTAACCTCACTCCCCAGCTGAACACGTCCCCACTCACTCTATAAAAAAATGAAAACAATGGCTCACATTTCTATAGAGCCGTTCTGCTAAGACATTGTCAAGTGTGTGGTCATGTTTGTTTGTGAGGCAGAGGATCCCTGGTTGCAGCCCGGTAAGGGACAAGGACAGGGAAGGACGTGACACTGTTAATCAAGTACACACCTGTCTCCACACCCTCTACCTCAACACATCACACAGACCTGTCTCCACACCCTCTACCTTAACACATCACACAGACCTGTCTCCACACCCTCTACCTCAACATATCACACAGACCTGTCTCCACACCCTCCTCCTCCACATATCACACAGAGCCGTCTCCACACCCTCCTCCTCAACATATCACACAGAGCCGTCTCCACACCCTCCTCCTCAACATATCACACAGAGCCGTCTCCACACCCTCCTCCTCAACATATCACACAGAGCCGTCTCCACACCCTCCTCCTCCACATATCACACAGAGCCGTCTCCACACCCTCCTCCTCAACATATCACACAGAGCCGTCTCCACACCCTCCTCCTCAACATATCACACAGAGCCGTCTCCACACCCTCCTCCTCAACATATCACACAGAGCCGTCTCCACACCCTCCTCCTCAACATATCACACAGAGCCGTCTCCACACCCTCCTCCTCAACATATCACACAGAGCCGTCTCCACACCCTCCTCCTCCACATATCACACAGACCTGTCTCCACACCCTCCTCCTCCACATATCACACAGAGCCGTCTCCACACCCTCCTCCTCAACATATCACACAGAGCCGTCTCCACACCCTCCTCCTCAACATATCACACAGAGCCGTCTCCACACCCTCCTCCTCAACATATCACACAGAGCCGTCTCCACACCCTCCTCCTCAACATATCACACAGAGCCGTCTCCACACCCTCCTCCTCAACATATCACACAGACCTGTCTCCACACCCTCCTCCTCAACATATCACACAGAGCCGTCTCCACACCCTCCTCCTCAACATATCACACAGAGCCGTCTCCACACCCTCCTCCTCAACATATCACACAGAGCCGTCTCCACACCCTCCTCCTCAACATATCACACAGAGCCGTCTCCACACCCTCCTCCTCAACATATCACACAGAGCCGTCTCCACACCCTCCTCCTCAACATATCACACAGAGCCGTCTCCACACCCTCCTCCTCAACATATCACACAGAGCCGTCTCCACACCCTCCTCCTCAACATATCACACAGAGCCGTCTCCACACCCTCATCATCCACATATCACACAGAGCCGTCTCCACACCCTCCTCCTCAACATATCACACAGAGCTGTCTCCACACCCTCATCATCCACATATCACACAGAGCCGTCTCCACACCCTCCTCCTCAACATATCACACAGAGCCGTCTCCACACCCTCCTCCTCAACATATCACACAGAGCCGTCTCCACACCCTCATCATCCACATATCACACAGAGCTGTCTCCACACCCTCCTCCTCAACATATCACACAGACCTGTCTCCACACCCTCATCATCCACATATCACACAGAGCCGTCTCCACACCCTCCTCCTCAACATATCACACAGACCTGTCTCCACACCCTCCTCCTCAACATATCACACAGACCTGTCTCCACACCCTCATCATCCACATATCACACAGAGCCGTCTCCACACCCTCCTCCTCAACATATCACACAGACCTGTCTCCACACCCTCATCATCCACATATCACACAGAGCTGTCTCCACACCCTCCTCCTCAACATATCACACAGACCTGTCTCCACACCCTCATCATCCACATATCACACAGAGCCGTCTCCACACCCTCCTCCTCAACATATCACACAGAGCCGTCTCCACACCCTCCTCCTCAACATATCACACAGACCCGTCTCCACACCCTCCTCCTCAACAACACTATTTCATCATGTCGTAGTCAAGCAGCAACACTCATTGATTTACTACCAACTGACAAGAGAGAAACACACAACCTACTGGGTAACTGTCCCTCCAGTGTATATGAACCAATCACAGCTCTTCTTCACAAGTAGACCACACTTCTTCACAACCAGTGCATGTTTAAGACCAAAAGTAGCATGCAGGAAATACAATCATGAAGCAGTCCCACAGGAAGGAAAGAAGGAACAAGACTGTTCAGTTCTCACCTGCAGAGCAGCCATATCAAAGGATGAATATCTGACACACACACACACACACACAGAGAGACACAGATAAAAACAGACAGAGAAAGACAAAGACAGAAAGAAACAGAGAGAGACAGAGAGAGACAGAGAGAGACGGAGAGAGACAGAAAGACAGAGAGACAGAGACCGAGAGAGCAGCAACATGCATCAGTACAGATCTGGTTCACACATGATAGAACTCCCTAACCCAGAAATGTGTGTCTACCTCCCCCACTTGACCCCTCCACTCCCATTGGACCAGGGACATAGCCCCCCTCAGGCCGCAGTTTCTCATTGGTCCAGACAGAATAGGCATTTTTGTTTTTTATCTCTAGGAGGGGCAAGTAGCAGAGGCAGAGAGAGAGAGTCAAAGACATATTATTATAACCAATTGATACCAGGGTCTCATTTACAATGGTGCCCTGAGGACAACAATTTCTTCATAATAATAATAATAATATAAATTAACACAACGGCTTCCAACACCACAAAAACAATGATTCAATCCAAACAGTTGCAGTTCTCCTTAAACACATTCAGTATTACAGCTCTAACTGCCATAGAGGCACCAGAGAGTCACAGCTCTAACTGCCATAGAGGCACCAGAGAGTCACAGCTCTAACTGCCGTAGAGGCACCAGAGAGTCACAGCTCTAACTGCCATAGAGGCACCAGAGAGTCACAGCTCTAACTGCCGTAGAGGCACCAGAGAGTCACAGCTCTAACTGCCGTAGAGGCACCAGAGAGTCACAGCTCTAACTGCCGTAGAGGCACCAGAGAGTCACAGCTCTAACTTCCATAGAGGCACCAGAGAGTCACAGCTCTAACTGCCGTAGAGGCACCAGAGAGTCACAGCTCTAACTGCCAGAGGCACCAGAGAGTCACAGCTCTAACTGCCATAGAGGCACCAGAGAGTCACAGCTCTAACTGCCGTAGAGGCACCAGAGAGTCACAGCTCTAACTGCCAGAGGCACCAGAGAGTCACAGCTCTAACTGCCGTAGAGGCACCAGAGAGTCACAGCTCTAACTGCCAGAGGCACCAGAGAGTCACAGCTCTAACTGTCGTAGAGGCACCAGAGAGTCACAGCTCTAACTGCCGTAGAGGCACCAGAGAGTCACAGCTCTAACTGCCGTAGAGGCACCAGAGAGGCACAGCTCTAACTGCCAGAGGCACCAGAGAGTCACAGCTCTAACTGCCGTAGAGGCACCAGAGAGTCACAGCTCTAACTGCCGTAGAGGCACCAGAGAGTCACAGCTCTAACTGCCGTAGAGGCACCAGAGAGTCACAGCTGTAACTGCCGTAGAGGCACCAGAGAGTCACAGCTGTAACTGCCGTAGAGGCACCAGAGAGTCACAGCTCTAACTGCCGTTGAGGCACCAGAGAGTCACAGCTCTAACTGCCGTAGAGGCACCAGAGAGTCACAGCTCTAACTGCCGTAGAGGCATCAGAGAGTCAATATGTATGACGTTCTGAAGGCTTTTCTAAATCGGTACGTACTAGTGGAACCTCGAGGGTTCACCATCCCTGTGAACGGGTTTTAACAGTGACGTGAGGAGCATCAGAAGCTTGTATAGTAGAGCTTTGTCAACAGAAAGAGTAATGAAGTGATGTACAGGACTTTAAGGAGGAGCAGCCAACCTTCTGATACAGGATGCAGTGATGCATATTAAAACTGTCACCTGTGATAAAGTGAAGGATGCTATGGTAGACTGACGACATCCAATGGTTTTAGATTAGTGGCTGCTACACTCCCATGAATGGTGTCACCTGTGATAAAGTGAAGGACGCCACGGTAGACTGACGACATCCAATGGTTTAAGATTAGTGGCTGCTACACTCCCATGAATGGTGTCACCTGTGATAAAGTGAAGGGTGCTACGGTAGACTGACGACATCCAATGGTTTAAGATTAGTGGCTGCTACACTCCCATGAATGGTGTCACCTGTGATAAAGTGAAGGGTGCTACGGTAGACTGACGACATCCAATGGTTTAAGATTAGTGGCTGCTACACTCCCATGAATGGTGTCACCTGTGATAAAGTGAAGGACGCCACGGTAGACTGACGACATCCAATGGTTTAAGATTAGTGGCTGCTACACTCCCATGAATGGTGTCACCTGTGATAAAGTGAAGGGTGCTACGGTAGACTGACGACATCCAATGGTTTAAGATTAGTGGCTGCTACACTCCCATGAATGGTGTCACCTGTGATAAAGTGAAGGACGCCACGGTAGACTGACGACATCCAATGGTTTAAGATTAGTGGCTGCTACACTCCCATGAATGGTGTCACCTGTGATAAAGTGAAGGATGCCACGGTAGACTGACGACATCCAATGGTTTCAGACTAGTGGCTGCTACACTCCCATGAATGGTGTCACCGTAGTCAAGAACTGGCAGGAGGAGTTGACTGTACAATCTCCTTCCTGCTGTTTAGGGAGAGGCATAATCTATTTATATAAAAAGAAGACTACTTTAAAATCTCAGCTTCTTTTGGTATTTGTTTCATTAGTCCAGTGACATACAGAACCATGTGATGGTAAATGCATCATACAGGGATGAGTTATGTATTTTGAAAGTTACATATCTTGAAAACCTTTTGGGACGATGTCAACAATGGACTAATGAAACAGATACTAAAATATAGTTTTGTGGTGGAATTTTTCCTTTAAAACTAGCTCATCCGGGTCAAATTATTATCAATCCAAAAGCCCAGATATTTATTAGGCAGGAACCTGCTCAATGAAAGAACCATCCAATGCATAAATGTGTAAACCATCTGAAGTATTTCTACGAGAATTACAAAATATCATACATTTAGTTTGTAACGCATGAAGTACCAATTTTAAAAATCAACAAGGACTTTCTGCTAGGTGACAAAATCAGACTGCAGTCTGGTCAGCCGTAAGGCCATTAGCGTACATAACAGTGTCATCTGCATACAGATGAATGTTACAGGTTTTTGCAGATAGACCGTATATAAATAGCAAAGAGGACAGGTCCCAAAATAGACCCCTACAGGACACCTTTAGTAATATCGAGGTAACTTGACACCATCAGAAAGCCCACATTGTGTCCTGCCTGACTGATCGATACTGTACACAAAAGTATGTGGACACCCCTTCAAATGAGTGGATACAGCTATTTCAGCCACACCCGTTGCTGACAGGTCTATAGAATCGAGCACACCGCCATGCAATCTCCATAGACAAACATTGGCAGTAGAATGGCCTTACTGAAGAGCTCAGTTACTTTAAACGTGGCACCGTCATAGGAAGTCAGTTCGTCAAATGTCTGCTCTGCCGGAGCTGCCCCCCGGTCAACTTTTAAATGCTGTTATTGTGAAGTGGAAACGTCTAGGAGCAACAACGTCTCAGCCGCGAAGTGGTAGGCCACAAGCTCACAGAACGAGACCGCCGAGTGCTGAAGCGTGTAAAGACCGCCTGTCCTCGGTTGGGGCGGCAGGGTAGCCTAGTGGTTAGAGCGTTGGACTAGTAACCGGAAGGTTGCAAGTTCAAATCCCTGAGCTGACAAGGTACAAATCTAACCCATTGTTCCTAGGCCGTCATTGAAAATAAGATTTTTTTTCTTAACCGGCTTGCCTAGTTAAATAAAGGAAACACTCACTACTGAGTTCCAAACTGCCTCTGGAAGCAACGTCAGCACAAGAACTGTTCGTCGGGAGCTTCATGAAATGGGTTGCCATGGCCGCACACAAGCCTGATATCACCATGCGCAATGCCAAGCGTCGGCTGGAGTGGTGTAAAGCTCACCGCCATTAGACTCTGGAGCAGTGAACAATCACTCTCTTAAAAGATGAATCACGTTTCACCATCTGGCAGTCTGACAGACGAATCTGGATTTGGCGGATGCCAGGAGAACACTACCTGTCCCAATGCATAGCGACAACTGTAAAGTTTGGTGGAGGAGGAATAATGGTCTGGGGCTGTTTTTTATGGTTCGGGCCCCTTAGTTCCATTGAAGGGAAAACTTCACGCTACAGCATACAATGACATTCTAGACAATTCTGTGTTTCCAACTTTGTGGCAACAGTTTGGGGGAAGGCCCTTTCCTGTTTCAGCATGACAATGCCCCTGTGCACAAAGCGAGGTCCACGCAGAAATCGTTTGTCAAGATCTGTGTGGAAGAACATGACTGGCCTGCACAGAGCCCTGACCTCAACCCCATATAACACCTTTGGGTTGAATTGGAACCCCGACTGCGAGCCAGGCCTAATCACCCAACATCAGTGCTGACATCACTAATGGTCTTGTGGCTGAATAGAAGCAAATCCCTGCAGTAATGTTCCAACATCTAGTGGAAAGAATTCCCAGAAGAGTGAAGGCTGATATAGCAGCAAAGGGGAACCAAATCCATATTAATGCCTGTGATTTTGGAATGAGATGTTCGACGAGCACGTGTCCACATACTTTTGACCATGTAGTGTAGTTCCAACCAGAGAGAGAGAGATGATTATTATTATAATAATAATGTTAAATCTCCAAAGAAAACTTTGGCAACATGTACATTGTTACATAATGACAATAAAGCAAATAGAAATTAATTGAATCTTGAGAGAGAGGCAGAGACAGCGAGGCAGAGAGACAGAGACAGAGAGGCAGAGACAGCGAGGCAGAGAGACAGAGACAGCGAGGCAGAGAGACAGAGACAGCGAGGCAGAGAGACAGAGACAGCGAGGCAGAGACAGCGAGGCAGAGACAGCGAGGCAGAGAGACAGAGACAGCGAGGCAGAGAGACAGAGACAGCGAGGCAGAGAGACAGAGACAGCGAGGCAGAGACAGCGAGGCAGAGAGACAGAGACTTCAGGAGTAATATGGTGATTGTTGCTGTAAACAGCCCTGACAGGACAGTCATTCTCTAATCTACTTTCAGGCTAGCTCTAACAACTCAACGGTACTGTGTGTGTGTGTACACATAGGTGTGTGGGTACCTTGAAGTGTGGTTCCTGGAGGATGTTGGTTAGTTCCTCAGCGGAGGCGTCTCTACTACTCAGTCCTGTGAGGGAGTCTAGGATCTCTGAGACCAGCTGCTGGTTGTTGTCTCTCACAGCCTCCAGCTTCACATCCGCCAGCCTCTCATGGGCCTGCAGAGACACACATTAATACACACAGTATTTAGTTCAGGTTTTAACTATCCCAACGTCCAGGACCAAGAGGCATGGAGAGACAACGTTTAGTTATTCTGCCCCCGGAACAGCCTACCAGAGAACCTGAGGGGGACCAATAGGCTGCCAGAGAACCTGAGGGGGACCAATAGGCTGCCAGAGAACCTGAGGGGGACCAATAGGCTGCCAGAGAACCTGAGGGTGGCTGAAACTGTGGACATATTTAAAAGAGATCTTAAAACAGCTTTTAAGTTGAGCTTTTCCTTGGGTGCTTTTTAGTCATTCAGTTATTGTTGTTCTTTCATTTGTTGTGTAGTAAATATTAAATATTTCAGGTTTTATTTGTTGTTTTTTTTCCTATGAAGCACATTGTGTTGCATTCCATGCTGTAGAAATAAAGACTTATTTAATTTATGCGTGCCCTGGTCAGTTTTTTCCCTGTGAAAAGTGAACCTAGTGTAAAATGTCCACCAGATGTCAGCATGTCACAACAAACAAACACACTACTCCTTATGGCCTTTCTCTTGCATTTCAAAGACGGTACAAAAAACAAAACAAAAATTAAACACGTTTTTCTTCTTTGTGTTTAGTGAGTCCTCCAGATCAGAGGCAGTAGGGATGACCAGGGATGTTCTCTGTTTAGTGAGTCCTCCAGATCAGAGGTAGTAGGGATGACCAGGGATGTTCTCTGTTTAGTGAGTCCACCAGATCAGAGGCAGTAGGGATGACCAGGGATGTTCTCTGTTTAGTGAGTCCACCAGATCAGAGGCAGTAGGGATGACCAGGGATGTTCTCTGTTTAGTGAGTCCGTCAGATCAGAGGCAGTAGGATGACCAGGGATGTTCTCTGTTTAGTGAGTCCACCAGATCAGAGGCAGTAGGGATGACCAGGGATGTTCTCTGTTTAGTGAGTCCGTCAGATCAGAGGCAGTAGGATGACCAGGGATGTTCTCTGTTTAGTGAGTCCACCAGATCAGAGGCAGTAGGGATGACCAGGGATGTTCTCTGTTTAGTGAGTCCACCAGATCAGAGGCAGTAGGGATGACCAGGAATGTTCTCTGTTTAGTGAGTCCGTCAGATCAGAGGCAGTAGGATGACCAGTAGGGATGACCAGGAATGTTCTCTGTTTAGTGAGTCCGTCAGATCAGAGGCAGTAGGATGACCAGGGATGTTCTCTGTTTAGTGAGTCCACCAGATCAGAGGCAGTAGGGATGACCAGGGATGTTCTCTGTTTAGTGAGTCCTCCAGATCAGAGGCAGTAGGATGACCAGTAGGGATGACCAGGAATGTTCTCTGTTTAGTGAGTCCGTCAGATCAGAGGCAGTAGGATGACCAGGGATGTTCTCTGTTTAGTGAGTCCACCAGATCAGAGGCAGTAGGGATGACCAGGGATGTTCTCTGTTTAGTGAGTCCTCCAGATCAGAGGCAGTAGGGATGACCAGGGATGCCCTCTGTTTAGTGAGTCTGCCAGATCAGAGGCAGTAGGGATGACCAGGAATGTTCTCTGTTTAGTGAGTCCGTCAGATCAGAGGCAGTAGGATGACCAGGGATGTTCTCTGTTTAGTGAGTCCACCAGATCAGAGGCAGTAGGATGACCAGGGATGTTCTCTGTTTAGTGAGTCCACCAGATCAGAGGCAGTAGGGATGACCAGGGATGTTCTCTGTTTAGTGAGTCCGTCAGATCAGAGGCAGTAGGATGACCAGGGATGTTCTCTGTTTAGTGAGTCCTCCAGATCAGAGGCAGTAGGGATGACCAGGGATGCCCTCTGTTTAGTGAGTCTGCCAGATCAGAGGCAGTAGGGATGACCAGGAATGTTCTCTGTTTAGTGAGTCCGTCAGATCAGAGGCAGTAGGATGACCAGTAGGGATGACCAGGAATGTTCTCTGTTTAGTGAGTCCGTCAGATCAGAGGCAGTAGGATGACCAGGGATGTTCTCTGTTTAGTGAGTCCACCAGATCAGAGGCAGTAGGGATGACCAGGGATGTTCTCTGTTTAGTGAGTCCACCAGATCAGAGGCAGTAGGGAGGACCAGGGATGTTCTCTGTTTAGTGAGTCCTCCAGATCAGAGGCAGTAGGGAGGACCAGGGATGCCCTCTGTTTAGTGAGTCTGCCAGATCAGAGGCAGTAGGGATGACCAGGAATGTTCTCTGTTTAGTGAGTCCGTCAGATCAGAGGCAGTAGGATGACCAGTAGGGATGACCAGGAATGTTCTCTTGATAAGTGTGTCAATTAGACAATTTTCCTGTCCTACTAAGCATTCAAAACATAATGAGTACTTTTGGGTGTCATGGAAAACGTATGGAGTAATAAGTACATTTTTTTAGGAATGTAGTGAAGTAAAATTGGTCAAAAATATGATTACTATAGTACAGATTCACCCCCAAAAAACTTTAGTAAAAATACTTTAAAAGTACTAAAATACTTTACACCACTACAAAAGTGAAAAAAATATAATCAAATACGACCAAGGGGACAACTGCACAGTGTACTGTCCACACTCCCCCTCACCCATACAGCCCAGGTGCAGAAACAGGTTTTAAAGTAAAGGACAGACACCCACAAAAACTGCTTCAATTGTAAAGTATTTATACTTAAGTACTTTAACACCACTGCGGTTTATAAATGAGGCATTAGGCCCCTGGCCTCTACAGACTCTGTGACATGGCTGGCCCTCTGAAACACGTTGTAGATGACATTTCACTGCAGTGTTAAACATAGATGTGCAGCTGTTAACCCCATGCACCCGGCAGTAACCACCGAGACTTAGGCTGGGGTTACTTACACAAAGCCACTTTAACGCAATTCTAGTTGCAGTTGCAAGTGACGTAATCTCAAGCAACTTTGCGGTTGGTTACATGAAGCAACTCAAATGTGATTAAAATTGCAAGCAACAGCCAATCAAATTGAAGCGGATGGTTTGAGAATTCTAAACTCAACCCATGTCATCTGCTGCATTACGTCGTGGTTTCACTAATGTGTTCACCCAACGGTTTGGTTATAGTGACAGCAAGGACACCGTAGAAATGCAGCCTGTACAATTTAGCTAGTTAGCCTAAAAGGACATTGCAAACACCAACACAGCTAGCTAGCCAAAATTACACGGCAAACACCAACACAGCTAGCTAGTTAACAACGAGCTAACCAAGCTAGCACAGTTCATGGTGGACAATTTCAGTTGAAACTGGTCAAGGAGAGGTGTGGCTTCTCTTCGAAATTACATGTATTGACTGCTAAACCATGTACAAATAACTTGTATACAATTCCTGTTGTGTTAGTCTCTGTTCTGTCAACCCTGATTGCGGGTTGTTCTGCGCAGCACGAACAGCTGTGTTGACATGACAATTGGGTCGGAATTCCGAACCTTCAAATGGATCATGTGACAAAAGTGTTTGTTTTGATTGGCTGTTGCTTGCAACTAGTTGCACAAAGTTGCAGATGAGATGCTTATTGGTTGCAGGGGGGGGGGGGGGGGGGGGGGGTGTTTCCCCAAGCAACCAACAAACAACTCGGTTGCAAGCAACTATAATTGCTGGCCAGTTGCGCCGTGTACTGGCAGACTGGCTGGCTAATTGGCCATACCATACATTCAAACTCTCGTGGCCAAAACGTTCCAGACTGCTGTTGTTTGACTCATGGCCGTTATTGGCACAGTCCGTTCTGACAAGACGGAGGAGACATTTATATGGTGGCACTGAGTGCCTCTTCCTCTCCCCTCCTTCTCTACTCTCTTAACTGATGATAAGATGGAGTGTGTATGTTACCTTGGCGAGGGAGCGGACTATGGGGCTCTCTATGATTCCCTTGAGGAAGAGGAGGTCGATGTCTTTGGCCCCCGTGGTGGGAGGCATGTCTCTCAGGTTATCCAGCACCTGCTGCATGGCTGGAGGAAAAACACAAAATGTTTAAAAAAAAATAAAAAATAATACTATTTTTATATCCACAAAATCAATAGTTCTATGCAGACTTGCAATCAGAAGGCCACGTAATGTCAGCCTATGTATATGGCAGAGACTCCCAAACATCAGCACTGATAACCTAGACTGTTGTCGTGATACGGCAGAAACTTGGTAGCGAACGTCTGCTCCACGTAGGGATAAAAAAATATTCCTCCCCCCTCTGGCCTTCCCCCACAACAACACCTGGCATATTTGGTACATAAGAACACACATCATCAACATCAAACCAGAATGTTCTGACTAGAGAATGTTTGTAAATGTGCACTGATGGTGAGACTTCCTGTCTGACCTAGTTAGCTACCAGGAAGACCAGGCGGTCATGTCTAGCTACAGTGCAATCAGAAAGTATTCAGAACCATTCACTTTGTCCACGTTGTTACGTTACAGACTTATTCTAAAATTGATTACATTATATTTATTTTCTTTCCTCATCAATCTACACACAATAAACCATAAACAGGCTGAGAAATGTTTGTCAATTTATTACAACTAAAAAACAGAAATACCTTCTTTACATAAGTATTCAGACCCTTTCCTATGAGACTCGAAATTGAGGTCAGGTGCATCCTGTTTACATTGATCACCCTTGAGATGTTTCTACAACTTGATTGGATTCTACCAATGGTAATTTCAATTGATTGGAAAGCCACACACACCTGTCTATATAAAAGGTCCCACAGTTGACAGTGCATGTCAGATCAAAAACCAAGCCATGAGGTCGAAGGAATTGTCCGTATAGCTCTGAGACAGGATTGTGTTGAGACACAGATCTGGGGGAAGGGTACCAAAAAAATTCTGCAGCATTGAAGATCCCCAAGAACACAGTGGCCTCCATCATTCTTGAAAATGGAAGAAGCTTGGAGCCACCAAGACTCTTCCTAGAGTTGGCCGCCCGGACAAACTGAGCAATCGGGGGAGAAGGGCCTTGGTCAGGGACGTGACAAAGAACCTGATAGTTGTCCTTCTGGAAGGTTCTCAGAGTGACTATCTCTACAGCACTCCACCAAATCAGGCCTTTATGGTGGACAGGCCAGACGGAAGTCACTCATCAAGAAAAAGGCACATGACAGCCCGTTTAGAGTTTGCCAAAAGGCACCTACAGTGGCTTGCGAAAGTATTCACCCCACTTGGCATTTTCCCCATTTTGTTGCCTTAAAACCTGGAATTAAAATATAGTTTTTTGTGGTTTGTATCACTTGATTTACACAACACTTTGAAGATGCAAAATATTTTTTTATTATGAAACAAACAAGAATTAAGACACACAAAAAAACTAAAACTTGAGCGTGCATAACTATTCACCCCCCCCAAAGTCAATATTTTGTAGAGCCACCTTTTGCAACAATTACAGCTACAAGTCTCTTGGGGTATGTCTCAACTTGCTTGACACATCTAGCCACTGGGATTTTTGCTCATTCTTCAAGGCAAAACTGCTCCAGCTCCTTCAAGTTGGATGGGTTCCACTGGTGCAATCTAAGTCATACCACAGATCCTAAATTGGATTGAGGTCTGGGCTTTGACCAGGTCATTCCAAGACATTTAAATGTTTCCCTTTAAACCAGTCGATTGTTGCTTTAGCAGTATGCTTAGGGTAATTGCCCTGCTGGAACGTGAACCTCTGTCACAGTCTCAAATCTCTGGAAGACTTAAACAGGATTCCCTCAAGAATTTCCCGGTATTTAGCGCCATCCATCATTCTGACCAGTTTCCCAGTCCCTGGAGGTTGAAAAACATTCCCACAGCATGATGCTGCCACCACCACGCTTCACTGTGGGGATGGTGACGTCGGGGTGATGAGAGGTGTGGGGTTTGCACCAGACATAGCATTTTCATTGATGGCGAAAAATCCAAAACAAATTGCCTCATCTGACCAATGTACCTTCTTCCATATGTCTGGGGAGTCTCCCACATGCCTTTTGGCGAACACCAAACGTGTTTGCCTATTTTTTTCTTTAAGCAATGTATTTTTTCTGGCCATTCTTCCGTAAAGCCCAGCTCTCTGTGGAGTGTACGGCTTAAAGTGGTCCTATGAACAGATACTCCAATCTCCACTGTGGAGCTTTGTAGCTCCTTCAGGGTTATCTTTGGTCTCTTTGTTGCCCCTCTGATTAATGCCCTCCTTGCCTGGTCCGTGAGTTTAGGTGGGCGGCCCTCTTTTGGCAGGTTTGTCGTGGTGCCATATTCTCTCCATTTTTTAATAATGGATTTAATGGTGCTCCGTGGGATGTAAAGTTTAGGGATTTTTTTTATTTTTATAACCCAACCCTGATCTGTACTTCTCCACAACGTTATCCCTGACCTGTTTGGAGAGCTCCTTGGTCTTCATGGCCCCGCTTGCTTGGTGGTGCCCCTTGCTTTGTGGTGTTGCAGACTCTGGTGCCATTCAGAACAGGAGTATATATACTGAGATCATGTGACACAGATTGCACACAGGTGGACTTTAACTAATTGTGAGACTTCTGAAGGTAATTGGTTTCACCAGATCTTATTTAGGGGCTTCAAAGCAAAGGGGTGAATATATTTGTACACACCACTTCAGTTTTTTTTTAAAATAAGTTATTTTTTTCATTTCACTTCACCAATTTGGACTATTTTGTGTATGTACATGACATTAAATCCAAATAAAAATCAATTTAAATTACAGGTTGAAATTCAACAAAAATAGGAAAAAACGCCAAGGGGGATGAATACTTTTGCACTGTAAAGGCGAAGATTCTCTGGTCTGATTAAACCAAAACTGTTTGGCCTGATTGCCAAGCGTCACATCTGGAGGAAACCTGGCACCATCCATATGGTGAAGCATGGTGGCGGCAACATCAGGCTTTTTCTTTGCAATGCTGCCTAGAAGGTCAGCATCCTGGAGTCGCCTCTTCACTGTTGACGTTGAGACTGGACACAGGAACTCTGCCTAGAAGGTCAGCATCCTGGAGTCGCCTCTTCACTGTTGACGTTGAGACTGGACACAGGAACTCTGCCTAGAAGGTCAGCATCCTGGAGTCGCCTCTTCACTGTCGACGTTGAGACTGGACACAGGAACTCTGCCTAGAAGGTCAGCATCCTGGAGTCGCCTCTTCACTGTCGACGTTGAGACTGGACACAGGAACTCTGCCTAGAAGGTCAGCATCCTGGAGTCGCCTCTTCACTGTTGACGTTGAGACTTGTGTTTTGCGGGTACTATTTAATGAAGCTGGCAGTTGAGGACTTGTGAGGCGTCTGTTTCTCAAACTAGACACTAATGTACTTGTCCTCTTGCTCAGTTGTGCACCGGGGCCTCTCACCCCTCTTTCTATTCTGGTTAGAGCCAGTTTGAGCTGCTCTGTGAAGGGAATGGTACACAGCATTTTACGAGATCTTCAGTTTCTTGGCAATTTCTCGCATGGAATAGCCTTCATTTCTTAGAACAAGAAAAGTGATGAATTTCAGAAGAAAATGTCTTTGTTTCTGGCCATTTTTAGCCTGTAATCGCACCCACAAATGCTGATGCGCCAGACACAACTAGTCTAAAGAAGGCCAGTTTTATTGTTTCTTTAAATCAGCAGTTTTCAGCTGTGCTAACATAATTCCAAAAGGGTTTTCTAATGATCAAGTAGCCTTTTAAAATGATAAACTTGGATTAGCTAACAACGTGCCATTGGAACACAGGGGTGATGGTTGCTGATAATGGGCCTCTGTACCCCTACGTAGATATTCCATTAAAAATAAAATCAGCCGTTTCCAGCTACAATAGTCATTTACAACATTAACAATGTCTACACTGTATTTTTGATCAATTTAATGTTATATAGACAAAAAAAAATATGCTTTTCTTTCAAAAACAAGGACCTTCTAAGTGACCCCAAACTTTAGAACGGTAGTGAATGTGATATTTAATTTTTGTTCTTAACTGATGATTTGCCTAGTTAGGTTACATAAAAATTTTTTTTAAAGATTGATGATTTAAATTTGTTATTTTTTTTTAGAATAAGGCTGTAATGTAACAAAACGTGGAAAAGGTCAAGGGGTCTGAATACTTTGTATGTACAGGTCCTTGTATGAACGGCCTGTCTCACACCTTAGTAGATATCGGGAAGACCAGGCGATCATGTCTAGTTTTATACAACGAGTCGGTCTAATCCTGAAACACATTCCAGCCTGTGTCTATTCCACAAGTTACCAGCGGCTAAATTTCTGAAGTTAAAATGCCTATTTACTCTGTTCCATCTGACTGCTGAATCCACCGTCTCATCTACCCTGACAGGTCATTTATAAAGTTGATCTCCACTATAAAAAGCATCTAGACATTATCTACCATTTATTTTAGACTAACATTTAGTTTTCAACAGCAGAGATTTATATAAACCTTCCTGTCTGTCTCTGTTTTCAGTATTCAAATTCGACCTCCAGCTGTCCCATAGTAATAAACGAGTCCACACGAGACAAACAGGGAGGCAGGCAGCATTTCTCAGCCAGTTGAAATCATGAATCAGCTGGCATCATTTTTTTACATACATATATATACACACACTGCTCAAAAAATAAAGGGAACACTAAAATAACACATCCTAGATCTGAATGAATGAAATAATCTTCTTAAATACTTTTTTTCTTTACATAGTTGAATGTGCTGACAACAAAATCACACAAAAATGATCAATGGAAATCAAATATGTCAACCCATGGAGGTCTGGATTTTTAGTCACACTCAAAATTAAAGTGGAAAACCACACTACAGGCTGATCCAACTTTGATGTAATGTCCTTAAAACAAGTCATAATGAGGCTCAGTAGTGTGGGTGTGGCCTCCACGTGCCTGTATGACCTCCCTACAACGCCTGGGCATGCTCCTGATGAGGTGGTGTCCCAGATGTGCTCAATTGGATTCAGGTCTGGGGAACGGGCGGCCAGTCCATAGCATCAATGCCTTCCTCTTGCAGGAACTGCTGACACACTCCAGCCACATGAGGTCTAGCATTGTCTTGTATTAGGAGGAACCCAGGGCCAACCGCACCAGCATATGGTCTCACAAGGGGTCTGAGGATCTCATCTCGGTACCTAATGGCAGTCAGGCGACCTCTGGCGAGCACATGGAGGGCTGTGCGGCCCCCCAAAGAAATGCCACCCCACACCATGACTGACCCACCGCCAAACCGGTCATGCTGGAGGATGTTGCAGGCAGCAGAATGTTCTCCACGGCGTCTCCAGACTCTGTCACGTCTGTCACATGTGCTCAGTGTGAACCTGCTTTCATCTGTGAAGAGCACAGGGCGCCAGTGGCGAATTTGCCAATCTTGGTGTTCTCTGGCAAATGAAAAGCGTCCTGCACTGTGTTGGGCTGTAAGCACAACCCCCACCTGTGGACGTCAGGCCCTCATACCACCCTCATGGAGTCTGTTTCTGACCGTTTGAGCAGACACATGCACATTTGTGGCCTGCTGGAGGTCATTATGCAGGGCTCTGGCAGTGCTCCTCCTGCTCATCCTTGCACAAAGGCGGAGGTAGCGGTCCTGCTGCTGGGTTGTTGCCCTCCTAAGGCCTCCTCCACGTCTCCTGATGTACTGGCCTGTCTCCTGGTAGCCCCTCCATGCTCTGGACACTACGCTGACAGGCACAGCAAACCAAACAGCTCGCATTGATGTGCCATCCTGGATGAGCTGCACTACCTGAGCCACTTGTGTGGGTTGTAGACTCCGTCTCATGCTACCACTAGAGTGAAAGCACCGCCAGCATTCAAAAGTGACCAAAACATCAACCAGGAAGCATAGGAACTGAGAAGTGGTCTGTGGTCCCCACCTGCAGAACCACTCCTTTATTGGGGGTGTCTTGCTAATTGCCTATAATTTCCACCTGTTGTCTCTTACCATTTGCACAACAGCATGTGACATTTATTGTCAATCAGTGTTGCTTCCTAAGTGGACAGTTTGATTTCACAGAAGTGTGATTGACTTGGAGTTACATTGTGTTGTTTAAGTGTTCCCTTTATTTTTTTCAGCAGTGTATATACACACACAAAAATAAATGTCAATTGAAAAAATGTCAAATGAAACAAAGCGCAGCTAGTTTCCAGTCTTTCCAGCTTCAGTTTGATGTGATTGTGTTAGCTGTGCTGTTGCCTAGCTCCTATGAACAACAGTGTCCTGACAAGAGAACACATTTTCTATGCCAGGTGAAATCACGCCTCATTAGCGCATTGGATGTATCCAATCACTAGAAAACAGCTTAAACAAATGCAAATGCATCTCCTTTGCTGTTTGACCTGATTGTAAGTTATCCGTAGTTGGCTAGCAAGCAAGCAAGGGATAAGAACGTTGTCAGCCAGTATGGCAATAGAACATTTAGAACGAACAAACCATAAAAATGATGCCAGCTGACTCATGATTTCGACTGGCTAAGAAAAGCTGCCTCCTGTCTCGTCCCGACTCCTTCATTACTATGGGACAGCTGGATATTACATTGTTTCAATATTCAAATGTCGGAGAGACAGACAGCGAGGTTTATACAAATACCCACTGTTGTAAACTAAATGTTAGCCTAAAAGAAACACGAGATAATGTCTACATACTTTTTATAGTGGAGGTTAAGTTTATAAATTGCCTGGCTGGGCTGATGAAACAGTGGATTGTGTAGTCAGAAAGAACAGATTCAATTTAAAAAGTCATAGATTTAGCCGGTGGTAACTTATGGAATAGACACCGGGTGGAATGCAGTTTTAACCAACCAGCATTCAGGATTAGACCCACCCTTTGTATAATTCAAGATGGATGTTGATGAAACACGCCCCTTTAAACTGTCTATTTTAACTTCTATGGTAACGACATTTGATTTGGATATTAATGAGTGCACAGTGACAAATTCCAAAAAAATCAAGATCAAACACAAATGTAGGGTCTTGATGTAAAATACCCGGCATAACAAGGGTGAAACAACTGGAGCAGTAAGCGACCATCAATGGAGTGATTCAGTACGAAACGCCTTCATTTCCATAACCCCAACAAGCAACTCGCTAAAACAATGGAGAAGTTCCAAATGGCATCCTATTCCCTTTATAGTGCACTACTTTTGACCAAGACCAATCATAGTGCACTATATAGGGAATAGGGTGCCATTTGGGACAGACATTGACGGGTCCCACTGGTAGATGTCTCCAACATTAACTATATAAGAGAACAGAACCGTTTCCCAATTCAAGCCTATAAGTGGTTACTGGTGAAACACTCAAACCAAGGCTTGTCACAGCCTACTGACAGCTTTCTCTGGTCTATGTTCTAATCTTCACAAAAAAAATCATGACAAAATCACAAGGACTTTGACTTGCACACACTAACATAGAGGTAACAAAATAAAGGAAAGCCCAAATTAGGGCGTTGGGCACCACGAGCCAACAGAACAGCTTCAATGCACCAAGGCAAAGATTCTACAAGTATCTGGAACTCTATTCGAGGGATGTGACACCATTCTTCCATGAGAAATTCCATCATTTGGTGTATTGATAAAGGTGGTGGAAAACACAGTCTCAGGCGCCGCTCCAGAATCTTCCATAAGTGTTGAAATTGGGTTGAGATCTGGTGACTGAGACACACCCTTTAAACCCCTATGATCCTTTGAGACTCAATATTAGGTCAGGTGTTCCTAAGGTGTGGTATACTCAGGTGTATTATACAACAATCTGACATGTAAACAAACCCCATGTAGCCACAATGCAAACAACAGCGGCCCATTATAACACCTTGTAAATAATATGTTTTTGAGAGACACTTGAATGGAACAATAACACTACAGGATGAACTTTCCCCTAGGTACAGATCAATGATAGGCTTCTCCACCTCCAATCCTAACCTTAACCATTAGTGGGGGAAAATGCTAAACTGTCCCAAGATCAGTGTCTAAGGGCAACTTCACCCTATATCAAAACCAGTCTGTCTGCCCTCACCTCAGGCAGACTCACAGACAACACAGCACCTGGAAGGCTGGAGAGGGTAGGGGACCCAAAAGGTTTCCACTTCATCAGCTACCAACCAGGATGTTAACAACAACGTTGATCACTCTTTTTTACATAGTTTCAAAGTCTTGGTGGAGAGGATGGGTTTTTTCCCCACTCCTCCTGGATAAAGGTTGTGCCCCAAATAGCATCCTATGAGCCCTGGTCAGAAGTAGTTCCCTATAAAGGGAAAAGAGTACAAACTGCCCTAACCAACCCCAGTGTCCAGACAGAGGAGAGTACAAACTGCCCGATCCAACCCCACTGTCGGGACAGAGCACAGAGGAGAGTACAAACTGGCCTAATCAAACACGCTGTGGCTGGGTTGTCCAGATGGATGGACACACACAGCAGAAAAGACATTTCCACAACAGACACATTGTTGTCCCTCTTCACACCTTAGTTACTCAGACATCCTCATGAATGGAGCATTGTTTCAAACATAGATTCATGTTTAACCAATCAGTGTTAAAAAAAAAAGAAAAGGGGTGGACGTACGTGACAGAAGAATGGAAGTAGTAAAGCAGGAAGTGAACCTCTGACACTCACCTGTGAATTGTGCTCCAACGCAGCGCAGCGGCTGAAAGCCCTACTCCCAGTACACACCAGTCATCTGGTGGCCTGCCTGCCTGTGGCAACACAGAAGAACCTGAAAAGGAACACAGGGAGACAACACCTTGTTATTACCCAATGCCCAATAATACGGGATTGCTAGCTAACCTGAAATGCTTGCTTTCCAACTTAAATAGCTTCAGAGTGACTCATCTGAAATGGCCGCGTCGACCTTTAAAGGACAATAGTCCAACCATTTTAGTCTTGCTGTAGACAACATGCTGTAATGTTCAACAGTTTCCATTTGGTCAGATCACTGCCACTCCAGAGGGATTTAATTCCTCACTCTTAGTGTGTGCTTTCTGATTGGACAAAGAAAGTAATGTGGTCATACCGTTCTGGGGGGGGGGGGACTGAAAAGCATTAATCGCATTATGTTGATTACCCTAGAGGTCAAGAGTGCAAGTAGTCAACTCCAGAGCTGCCAAGTCCCTGGTATCATTGTGTGGCCTATATTTGTCAGGTTGGTTTTCATCACCACGGGGATCAGTAGCATTTAAAGCGAACATTCAAACCGTCCAGATTCTCTACCCAGGCCTTCTCCCTGAGGTGTGTGTACTTAACTCACTCCACCTTGTGAGTTCCCACATGAAATAAATACTATAGTGTATACTATGGTAGGAATACTGTAGTATTCACTGTAGTGTTGCAAAAACACTACTAGGCTTGGGCGATATACCGGGGTATTTCGAAATATTGACAGTATGATTTTCAATACCGTTTTAAAAAATGACTTATTTTGGGGTTGGGGCCCCAACCCCCACACGCTGGACATACATACACCCCCGCACGCTGGACATACATACACCCCCGCACGCTGGACATACATACACCCCCGCACGCTGGACATACATACACCCCCGCACGTTGGACTGAGGGTGAGTGCCTACACCACTGCTTATTAACTAACTACAATAAATCTGTGTCAAATAAATCCCTGTTTACTATAGTAAACAGTACAGAATCAATATGACGGTATGAAAATCAGGGTATCGCCCAACATTAATATATACTGTAGTGTTTACAGTTTACTATAGTACAAATCCTGTAGTATTTTTATTATATAGAAACAGTAATTACTGTAGTGTTTTTTGCAGACTGTAGTATATTGTAGTATTTTCTGAAGTGTTTTTGGGGACATTACTGTATGTAGTATTTACTGAAGTGTTTTTGTTTATCTTTGAGACAGAAGTGGGGAGCTTTCTCCTTGAGGAAAAATACTGGAGAAAGACTAAAAGAGGAGATAACCTGTAGATAGGTAGGACTGGGTTCTAAACGGGGACTTCAGAGCTTCTACTCTTTTCTATAACCAAAGGGAACACATTATATGCTTTGTACTTGTCATGTAGGTTTCTGACTTACGGGTGGCACAAATTGTGATATGGGGGAGGGGGAATGGGCAGGGTATATGCAAATTAAATACTGTAGTATTTACTAGTGTTTTTTTGTGTGGATAATACCTTAATATGTATTATAGCATTGTACACTATACTACACAATGCTATACTAAGTACTACACATGATCGAGGGAATTGTACTACTACAGTATGTAGTATACTAAGTTTTACTACAGAATTCTATAGTAAGTACTATAGTATTACATAGTAAAGTGTGGTATTTTTTTATGTGGGTTTAAATTAGAGCACTGGATGGGTTTAAGCATGAATTTGAGAGGGGATTATATCCACCATATTCCTTAAAGCTAGAATCCTTAGTTGCTACATTAATTTGTTGACTTCTAAATGAATGCTATATACACACATTGATTCTTGAAGAATATAGGCTAACTTATGTCTCATGAGCTTAGTTCAACTGTTGTACCCCCATCAGAACACAAAAATATAAACTCTCAATGTTTGTAAACAATGTAATTGGAAACAAACACTGTATAGCCTCAAAACATGGTAATACCTATAATGTTGATATCATGGATGGTCAGTCTTTGCATCCATAGCTCTGTCTATGCATTTGAGAGTGGTTACATTTATCCAGGCTCTTCCCTCAGCTTCTGAACAAACCCGAGGCGGGGTGGGCCACTTCGTTATTGTTTCAACGGAGGACTCCAGGTTCACACCAGTCCATTCCTTTTCAAATACTGTATGTGAGGGGGAGTGAATGAGTGCAGTACACACGAACTACACACTTCAGAGGGAATCAGAATTCACACGCTGGTTGTCTCCCAAATAGCACCCTTTGCCATTTGGGAGACAACCAGGGTGTGATACACACTGCTGCTCTCGCCAGCAGCATTCCCACAGAGGCTGAAATTCTCTGGATTCTCCAACACCTCAATTAAACCCTGAAGCCAGCCAGCATCCCAGCCAGGGACCAGGGGGAAAGGACCAGGGACCAGGGGGAAAGGACCAGACCAGCGTCCCAGCCAGGGACCAGGGGGAAAGGACCAGACCAGGGACTCAACTAAGGAAAGGGACCAAGCTAAGTACCCGGGTGAAGGGACGCAGACAGGGACCATGGGGAAGGCAGTTAAGAACAAACTCTTATTTTCAATGACGGCCTAGGAAAAGTGGGTTAACTGCCTGTTCAGGGGCAGAACGACAGATTTGTACCATGTCAGCTCGGGGATATGAACTTCCGGTTACTAGTCCAACGCTCTAACCACTAGGCTACCCTGCCACCCCATATAATAAGCAGCAGGCTACAGGGATGAATGGGTTTCACTGTCAGACCAGAGGCTTATTCAGGAGAGTGCTTCAGTGTAATGTTACAGACCATTTCAATAGAAAAGTATGCTTTCCTATCTGAAGGATCGTACTACTGTACTCCATTGAATAAGCCACCCGTCTGTCTCCTGGACCGCCCCCTCAGCTTTACACCATTTCATAAGGCTTTTTAAAGTTGAAAGATGTATATAGCTCAACCTCAGACGCAAACAAGGATTTGAACACTACCACAGGAATGAAGAACAACAAAAAAAAACACTGATTACAGGAAGAGGTCCAAATTCGGCATGACCATTTCTGGTCTGTGTTTTATTGTTGATCCAAAACAGATCACGTCTCCCAAATAAAGGCATTAAAAATAAAAAGACATCCGTCCCACCTGAAACCCTTTCCCTGTACAGTGACGCCACCTAGTGTACTATGTAGTGAGTTGGGTATCATTTGGGACACCACGAGGTATCCAAAGTTGTTAGATGGGACAATCTGTTTTATCATTCATTGTGGCAATGGAAACGTCCAAGTCGTGGTGAAATGATGGGCTCATTGTGTGAGCAAGCCGGCACTGACAGAATAATGTATAGGGTAATTAACTACACGTAGCCAACAACAAAAAAGGCCGATCCATGCAAAGCAAGACATTTGACTACTCTCTCCATTGTTGACACTAAAGTGTTCTTTCTCAATGTGTCTAACATGTCTGACTCGTACAGCTCAACACGTGGAATCTTCCAGAAAGCAAACACATATCTCACAAACACACGAGTTACACTCCAAATAACACATTTGGGACTCACACCTCGTTAGAGTAAGGCACACACAACTCGTTAGAGTAAGGCACACACACTATCAGCTAGCTTCCTGTGCGGGGTGCGGAACACGTGCAGACATTTTTGGTTTCCCGTTCGGCTGAGACCGAGCAGATGAGAGGTCGCATGGGACACCTTCCTAGTGGTTTGCTAACTTTATTAGTAAACTGTCCCGTTAGATATCAAGCAAATACAACCACTTTAATGGTCAATTAAACTAAATTTGTATTTGAGCTATTTAGAGCTAAACAAAATAACAGCGGAGCATTTGGCACAATTCCACGTCATAACTTGTGGCAAAACAATCTAACTGGATATCTGGCTTAGCTAGCCAACTAGTTCAAATCTAGTCTAGAAATATGCTCTTTGTTAGGTTAGCAGTGGTAGCTAGCGTGTTATTATTAGCTTGCTAGCAATCAACTGAGTTCCAGCCTGACTGGATCCAGCTAGTGTTAGCTAGCTAGCGAGTGTTGCCAGAATGGTGAGTGGATTGCTAACCTGACTTGCGTTTCGCTATTTGAACCCTTTTTCGTGGCACTAAGCCCCTCATGCGGTTTCGAAGAAGATGGTCATTAAAAAAATGTATGACTTTACCTGACGTTCTCCGTGTCCTTCAGTCAGACTTTCAAGTCTCCATAGATTCCCTGCACCCCAGACGAGGCTACTTTTCCTTGCGCGCAACAGTCGACTCCTGTCCTGGAGACATGCCGCCGAATGACGCTTGATCTCGAAGTCCACTTTAGAGACGAGGAGCTAGTTAATGTAGTTCCCACCCACTCGTTTAACGTACTACAGATATCGGTGTGAGAACTTCAGACTTGCTCTTTTCTGTTCATATAGTTTTCAATAGGAGTAATTATTTCATAAATTATAGATTCTGCATTTGACATCGACTATGATCATCTGGGTCTCCTGCGCTCCACAAACCGTTTTAACCCACACATAAACATCTCAAATGGCACCCTATATAGTAAAGCCCACTATGGGTCCTGGTCAAAAGTAGAGCACTATATAGGGAATAGGGTGCCATTTGGGACGTAAAAGCCCTATGTTAGTTACACAACATGACTAGCCACTGTTACACATTCATACTCCTTGTGAAATAAATAAGCATTAAAAACCAGAGACAGCAGTGGCCTATTTATTCAGTACAGCCAAAGACATAACATGACCTGACATGATTATCTGGCCGTCAACATAAAGAACCCTACTGTATGTCTACATCTCAAATTGGCACCCTATTCCATACATAGTGCACTACTGAGCCCTGGTCAAAAGTAGTCCACAATATAGAGAACAGGGTGCCAATTTGGGACATAACCTTGTGTTACATTTGAGCATTCTAGAACAATGAACCCATTAGTATGCAGGGACTGTTCTATCTTCTAAAACAGGACCTAGTCCCAAGTGGTACCCTACCAGGCAATAAATAGTGCACTACAGAGGGTGCCATTTAGGACAGAGATTAGGTAACTGGGTTCATGCACCAGATCTCATTATCTCATGTCCCTTTGGAGGTAACCAGGCCAGTGTCCCAAATTGTACCCTATTCCATAGTGAACTACTTTTGACCAGGGATCCATAGGGATCCCAGGCCACTTAATGATTCTACACCTTAAAATCTGTTTTCATGTTAGGCAAGGTGCTGTTATATAGAACGATTGTACACAATACAAATCCACACAGACCAGTGAAAGATTAACAATGTTACACATTGAAATAATGGACAGAATTAATAGATTGTTATTCTCACCTCTCACCCCAGACAGCTGTTTGAAGGCTACAGTCCAAGCTGGAGTATAATGGTGTCAGGGTACTAAGGCCAGTCCAGAAGAGGGCAGTATATCTTAGTAAAACCTGTGGGAACAAAGAGAACCCTGTGCAGCACTGGTTCTAGGTGTAGGTCCTCGTCCTGGTTGTGGCAGGAACAACTAGTATCCAATAAGTGTTTAAAAAAAAAACACACTAGAAATGTTTTTCTTTAAGAAAGACCACTTTGCTTACTTTCTGATTCTGGAGTCCTAGGATTTTCTTGTTTATATACTTAAAACAGAGTCACATTCTAAAACATTGATCCAAGGTACTTTATATGATGCATTTTGATCCAACCAGTAAATGTTTATTTTGGTTTACAGTACACAGTGTGATGCACAAAAGGAGAAAGTAACATATGTACAGGACACTTCTACTATGACAGACAGACAGGGAGGTGGTTGCATGCAGGCTGTAGATATCCATTAAAGTCCAGGTCGAGTCGGTGACCAACAGGCAGTGTGGTGTTGTTGTGGTGTTGTTGTGGTGCTGTGACCAACAGGCAGTGTGGTGTTGTTGTGGTGCTGTGACAAACAGGCAGTGTGGTGTTGTTGAAAGGGACTGGTATGGAAGTCCGTAATACACTGGCTTCACCACCACAACGGTAGATCCTCATATCTGTCAGGAGAAACAAGCAAAGTGTTCATAAACGTTGGTCCATTATTATATTGGTCCATTGACTAATAAGTAATTGACTATTGCTGTGTCTGTTACTCTCAAATGCACAATATACTATAGCCTATAGGTTATAGTGGCCCAATAAACAATGAGGAACAGCATCTCTGACAGTATGAAACTACTTGAAACAAGAATGGATTAGATTTAGGCTACTAATCCTCACCCCCAAAAAGATGATGTCTAAAGCTGATCATTCTGAGGACAGGTATATCGGTATCCTCGGTATGTTTTTACACCCACCTTCCATAGCTTGCTAGTGGGACGCTCTCTGTGCTCTCCCTCTGTAGCAGGTCAGAGAACACCATATCAGGGCTGGATCTTTTCCCATACCTGAGAGAGAGGTAACGAGTACAAATAAAAAGGAAAACATTTAGAAAGTTAAACCTTATATGAAATACAGATATTTTGTGAAAGGCAACAAAAACAGAAGCATCAGAACCACTTTGGAAATGTGTTTTTCAAGTGTTATCTTCTGGGATCAAATGCACATCTTGTTTAATGTATGCCTTTCATTGTTTACTCCAAATAATAATCTTCATCATGTGCTGTACCTTCCCCTCACCAGATGGAGAACTCACCGCTGTCGAGTGATTTGGTTGATGTAGTGTCTGAGTGCAGAGAAGTACTTGGCGAAGTCCTCGCCAGGCGCATCTTCTGCGGGAATGACGGGTTTGGATGGATACGCGGCCATCAGATTGGACATGCATATCAGCAAGTACACGGCCAGCATACCCAGAGACATCGCTGCGTTAGCGCGCATCTAAAAACACACAAAAGCGCAGAGAAACAAACTAGAAAACAAATGCACTGTGACTACGCTCCTGTCCTTAGTTCATATTGTAGCCAATAAAATGCAATTATTTTTATTTGCTACTGTGCGTAATAACTTATAAAATGAACCATAAAGCCAACGACACCTTGTTATCCAAAACAAAATTCCATCATCTTTAATAACCAACTGAAAAAATATTAACCAACTCTTATATTTTGAATGTGCAGAAAACAAGGTTTTCCAGAGGACAAATATTTTCTTTAGTAATTCAATCAAGAGCAACTTTACAAAAATCCTGGAAGTCTATAAAAAGGCAAATAGTCAGCAATAGAAAAGTGCTTTTTACTCACTTTATGTTGTGAAGACTGGAGATGGTTTTTCGTTGAATGACTGTTCTGTGCTCGCAACTGTGTTTGGCAGCAAGCATCCAGTGAGTTTTATATCTGTGGCAGGGAGCGCATTTGGAGGAGAGGGGAGGGGGGGGGTGCCCAAAAGAACACATAAGTAATGTTCACCTCAGACTGCAAGGAAAAGAGTTCAGGGATGGGTAATATAGCACTTTGCCAAACGTTAAACCAGGATATAGATATGTATATGCCTACTTAACTAGTCTTCAGTGTTTGACATGAACAATGCTGATTTCATGTTGAGATTTAAAGTAAGGAAATGCGTCATTGTCATCTACACCTTTTATTTGGGTGTGTAATCAAATGTATGGACGGTCATTGAATAATGTCGCACACGGAATAAATCATTTATCAACTGTAGGTCGAGTATGATCCTCTTTGAAGAGACAAACTTGTTAAGAGCATTACATCAATAGGAAACTAAATATTTGTAATGAGTCACTAAACTTTGCTCAACCATGCTATCGACCTCTGACAACTGCAATTTATGTTATGATAAGCAATGCCAGTGCAAGTCCATGTCTGAATAATGTGCTTCCATTGAAAGGCTCGTTGGAATATGGATGGGCCCAGAGTCAAGTCTGAATTCAGATAGCATGTACTGAATACTTCAGAAAGGTCTGAATTCAGATAGTATGTACTGAATACTTCAGAAAGTCTGAATTCAGATAGCATGTACTGAATACTTCAGAAAGTCTGAATTCAGATAGCATGTACTGAATACTTCAGAAAGTCTGAATTCAGATAGCATGTACTGAATACTTCAGAAAGTCTGAATTCAGATAGCATGTACTGAATACTTCAGAAAGGTCTGAATTCAGATAACATCTACTGAATACTTCAGAAAGGTCTGAATTCAGATAGCATGTACTTAATACTTCAGAAAGTCTGAATTCAGATAGCATGTACTGAATACTTCAGAAAGGTCTGAATTCAGATAACATCTACTGAATACTTCAGAAAGTCTGCACTTTCTACATTTTGTGTATAGCCCGAAATTAAAATGGATTCCATTTAGATTGTGTCGCTGATCCACACACACACAATAGCCCATGATGTTAAAGTGGAATTATGTTTTTAGAAAAGTTAATTAAAAATGGAAAGCTGAAATGTATGTACATGCCTTTTATAATAATCTAAGTAATACTTGTTGGCTCCAGTCTATTCAGTGAATCAATCCTTTTGAGACTTATCTTATGGTCATCAATATACGGCAAAAACCTCAGAAGAAACCAATAATACATTTCCTGAGCTAGAACATTCTCCCATCTTTTCACTCACATGATTGACTTCCCTGCATCTAGTCAGACAGGAGAGGAGTTTAGCTGCTCTGCCCTTGTGGCCTTCAGCAATTAAGAAGAGTTTAGCTGCTTTGCTCTTGTGGTCTTCAGTAATTATAATTCACCGTTAATATTGATGGACGTGTCGGCGGGAGGATCAACTCCAAGGTAGCGTCCCACATAGCACACTATTCCCATTGTAGTGCACTATGTAAGGAATAGGGTGCCATTGTAGATATTTGTGGGCTATACTCGGCCTTGTCTCAGGATGGTAAGTTGGTGGTTGAAGATATCCCTCTAGTGGTGTGGGGGATGTGCTTTGGGAAAGTGGGTGGGGTTATATCCTTCCTGTTTGGCCTTGTCCGGGGGTATCATCGGATGGGGCCACAGTGTCTCCTGACCCCTCCTGTCTCAGCCTCCAGTACTTGGGGGGGGGGGGGGGGGGGGGGTGTCAGTTTGTTATATCTGGAGCACTTCTCCTGTCTTAACCGGTGTCCTGTGTGAATTTAAGTATGCTCTCTCTAATTCTCTCTCTCCGAGGACCTGAGCCCTAGGACCATACCTCAGGACTACCTGGCATGATGACTCCTTGCTGTTCCCAGTCCACCTGGCCGTGCTGCTGCTCCAGTTTCAACTGTTCTGCCTGCGGCTATGGAATCCTCACCTGTTCACCGGACGTGCTACCTGTCCCAGAACTGCTGTTTTCAACTCTCTAGAGACAGCAGGAGTGGTAGAGATACTCTTAATGATCGGCTATGAAAAGCCAACTGACATTTACTCCTGAGGTGCTGACTTGCTGCACCCTCGACAACTACTGTGATTATTATTATTTGACCATGCTGGTCATTTATGAACATTTAAACACCTTGGCCATGTTCTGTTATAATCTCCACCCAGCACAGCCAGAAGAGGACTGGCCATCCCTCATAGCCTGGTTCCTCTCTAGGTTTCTTCCTAGGTTTTGGCCTTTCTAGGGAGTTTTTCCTAGCCACCGTGCTTCTACACCTGCATTGCTTGCTGTTTGGGGTTTTAGGCTGGGTTTCTGTACAGCACTTTGAGATATCAGCTGATGTACGAAGGGCTATATAAATACATTTGATTTGATTGTAGTGCACTATGTAAGGAATAAGGTGCCATTTTGGATGCACGCCAAGCAGCTAGAGAAAGCAGCAAAGTAGGTTCATTACTTCCAGTGATCACCATAACATTATTTAGAGAATTTGCATAGTAAAAACATCACATAAGTTTGATGAGGCAAGTCTGTCTACAGCTATACCCTAGACTGTATGTTATTTTACTAATCACTGACACCAATCTGGATAGCAGAGTATTACAACCGAGTATTATGAACCAGAGTGGTAACCTAATGCATCAGGAGGACATGTGTGAGTGAGGTCACAGTGATCACAGCATGCTTTTCATCCAGTCCCCTTGGTCACCTAAATTGATCTGTCCATAAGAGAGATTGCTGTACAACTGCCAGAGTCCAGGCAGGGACAATGGCTTGAAGAGGATTTATAGTTTTAACGTTTCATTTAAAAAGAGTGCCCACTTTGAGATAACTGCTTGCCTGACAAGCTCTTCAATGGTTTTTCCACTAGAAAACCGCTGATGCTCATCTTGAATCGACTGATGGTTGATTTGTTCATTTTGCATTAAAACGTGTTTATGAACAATATGTCCCAGTGGTTCTGGTGTATGAGAATTTATTTATGTTAGTTTAAAACACTAAAAGGGGACGAGAAGTGTATTTTAAAACAGGCAGACAAGTCCTAACAGTAAAAAGTGGTGTTTACCTGAACTGTCTGTTCATCTTCCTCCATCAGCCCCTTCCCATTACAAAGTGAAGTTTATTAGAACGATGCATCTTTCAGGGGGATAGTGCCTCTTCCAAACACTGAATCACAACAACGTCCTGAGACTCCAACATAAACCAACAGGGCAGCAGGTAGCCTAGCGGTTAAGAGCATTGGGCCAGTAACCCGAAAGATCGCTGGATTTCGAATCTCTAAGCAGACTAGGTGAAGAATCTGTCGATGTACCCTTGAGCAAGGAACTTAATCCTAATTGCTCTGGATAAGAGCATCTGCTAAACTGTAACAGCCATTACTTGGGACAAGTTCAAAGTTGACCATATGTAAAATAGCGACTTCTACCACATAAGATTCAAACAGCCACCCACTAGGCAAAAGGGAATCAAATTATAGTTAGGTAAGGTTTTGTAAAGAACCACTCCCAATGGACAGCCATTATTTCTCATGAATAATTGATCTATCAATTTCAAGGCAAGTCTCCTCAAAGGATAGACCACCACCAGTCCTGAAGGAAAAGAAGACCTCTGGATAAATCTCTCACAAGCCCTAATGCAGACAGGTCATTCTCCAACCAGTGACACCACTCTTACAGATCCTCCCCAAATTGATGAGCCATTAACTGTCATGGAAAACCCTCCCAGACAGGCAGAAGATGGGCAGCAGTAGTCCTCTCTCATGGAAGCCTGATGTTCCACATCAGAACAACAAGGATTAAGGAAGTAACCATTCCCAGACAGGCAGAAGATGGGCAGCAGTAGTCCTCTCTCATGGAAGCCTGATGTTCCACATCAGAACAACAAAGATTAAGGAAGTCATCCCCAGATAAGGACAAGCCCATATACACATCTGGCTCCATATGTAATGAGGCATTGAAGCAAAACATCTTTAGTATTTTTACTCCAGCAGTTTGGATATGAAATTAAATGATGAGGATATGAAATTAAATGATGAGGATATGAAATTAAATGATGAGGATATGAAATTAAATGAGGATATGAAATTAAATGATGAGAATGAGACAAAAATACAATATGAACATTGTGTTTTTACAGATGGAAAATAAACAACAAAAAAAGCCCAACTTCTAATGAATCTCTCCAAATCAAAGGACATTTAGAGAGAGTGCAAAACCATCAACCCGCAGTTCTGTAAAATAGGGGCACGTAGGGGGCACAAAAATCTGACCATAGTTTTCAACCAGTGAAGGGTGAGAAAACATGTAATGATAACAATTTTCTCAGGGGAGCGTTTTCCAAGGGATTTTCAGAGATTTTACAGTAGATTGATGCTGACAACATCCCAATCAGGCAAGTCAGGAGACAGTCAGCAACAGAGCACAGAACTAGTGTTAAAGAGTACACAGCAGCAAAAACTCTAACTAATGTCTTAGAACCGAAAGCATTGTGCTGGTGGTGGTTCCCTTTGAGTTCTAAATGAGACCAGGTCCATACAGATCAGGTCCATACAGATCAGGTCCATACAGACCAGGTCCATACAGACCAGGTCCATACAGACCAGGTCCATAAAGATCAGGTCCATCTCAGAACGTGTCTTTTATTTCCTCTAGAAAGTGACAACTGCAAGACAGGGTACTCCAACATCACCTAGTTACTGAACAGAACATTTAAAAAGGAAAATAATATACAGCTAAACATGATTCTGTGCTTTTAAATCAGCAGACTGACAAATATATTGTGCTTTTATATTGGGAGATCAACAAAACATTGTAGTATTGAAGTAGTCTGGGTACTGGTAAACCATATTTGGCATGTCACGGAGTGGAATGTTAGCTAAACAGACATTACCAAGGCTACCCAGGCTAGTATTAAAGTAAAACTGTCAACCAAACTATCCCAGTATGTACCAGTTGCCTGGTTACTGGTCAGACAGGAAGTAGTCATCAGCCAGGGTCTCAGCAGCAGTCAGTCTTCCAACACACACCAGCAGCTTAGACAGCAGGGCTTGGAGTTTGTCCTCCTGGACAAGAGGACACACAACATCCTTTAAGCACTTTGTGATTGTCTATCAATGGAAAGTGTGTTAAAAATGACATGTTTTATTCTCCTAATTAAAACTGACCTGTACTTTGGGAGCAAAAATAAAATGCATTCTAAATGAATTGAAGCATGAAAAGGCCACCAGGGTTACTGACCAGTTTCACTCCGCTGATATCCAGGGCCAGTCTGCTGCCACTATCCAGATCCCCGTTGAACCCTGGGGCATGCAGCTGCAGACAGAGTTGTTGATGCCAAAAAATAAATGGTATGGACCCAACTGCTTACGGAGAGCTTCTTTTCAACAAGTCTATTGTTCACATCTCCTAGAGTCTCTCCGGATGAATATTCAATGCTATCATTAACTTCTGCTAATGATTTCTCCTGTATGACATGTCAGAGTTCCCCTGAAACCCCTTAAAATACATATCAATTCCTGCTGTATTCCACTCTGTCCCAAAGCTGCTTGACCACGAGCTATAGAGCCATCCATCTTGTGTTATACAGAGACCTGGGCTGATCTACAGAGAGGGCAACATGAAGGCGTTTTACCCAGAACAGCAGGCAGCCGTAGGAGTACATGTCACAGGCTGGAGTAGGAGGTGTGCCTTGTGTCTGACGGAGCTCTGGGGCAACCAGGCTGATAGAGCCGGCCACCATCCCACTGTCCACTGCCCTCTGTACCTGGAACCGACATGGTAGGTACAACCATGAAACAACCATACGTAGCGCTCATTCAGACAGGTGTAAAAGAAACCAAGGTACATGAGATAGTGTATTTAAAATGGAGGGGGAAAACAGTTGTTTCTGTTTGATGAGAGAGATGTGGTAAATTAGGGTTGTGCTGTCCATTCATGTTTTATGTATGTTATTTTTTATATCTGAGAATTAACCAATGATCAGGCCACACCCGGCCATGATTACAGACACCTGTGTGTGTCCGTTGACACTATATAAACGAGTCACCCCGCAGTGTCTGTCATTATACCCTGATGAAGACAGTTGTCTGTTGAAACGTTGGTTATTAAATTATTACATCTGAGCTCCTAGTGTGCAGTTCTTTAATTTGAAGTAATAGGCAGTTCCTCTCCTAAACAGGTGTTCTACTCCACTAGCCAGCACCTCTCCTAAACAGGTGTTCTACTCCACTAGCCAGCACCTCTCCTAAACAGGTGTTCTACTCCACTAGCCAGCACCTCTCCTAAACAGGTGTTCTACTCCACTAGCCAGCACCTCTCCTAAACAGGTGTTCTACTCCTCTAGCCAGCACCTCTCCTAAACAGGTGTTCTACTCCACTAGCCAGCACCTCTCCTAAACAGGTGTTCTACTCCTCTAGCCAGCACCTCTCCTAAACAGGTGTTCTACTCCTCTAGCCAGCACCTCTCCTAAACAGGTGTTCTACTCCACTAGCCAGCACCTCTCCTAAACAGGTGTTCTACTCCACTAGCCAGCACCTCTCCTAAACAGGTGTTCTACTCCACTAGCCAGCACCTCTCCTAAACAGGTGTTCTACTCCACTAGCCAGCACCTCTCCTAAACAGGTGTTCTACTCCACTAGCCAGCACCTCTCCTAAACAGGTGTTCTACTCCACTAGCCAGCACCTCTCCTAAACAGGTGTTCTACTCCACTAGCCAGCACCTCTCCTAAACAGGTGTTCTACTCCACTAGCCAGCACCTCTCCTAAACAGGTGTTCTACTCCACTAGCCAGCACCTCTCCTAAACAGGTGTTCTACTCCTCTAGCCAGCACCTCTCCTAAACAGGTGTTCTACTCCACTAGCCAGCACCTCTCCTAAACAGGTGTTCTACTCCACTAGCCAGCACCTCTCCTAAACAGGTGTTCTACTCCACTAGCCAGCACCTCTCCTAAACAGGTGTTCTACTCCACTAGCCAGCACCTCTCCTAAACAGGTGTTCTACTCCTCTAGCCAGCACCTCTCCTAAACAGGTGTTCTACTCCACTAGCCAGCACCTCTCCTAAACAGGTGTTCTACTCCACTAGCCAGCACCTCTCCTAAACAGGTGTTCTACTCCTCTAGCCAGCACCTCTCCTAAACAGGTGTTCTACTCCTCTAGCCAGCACCTCTCCTAAACAGGTGTGCGTTTCTTTAGCTTCCACGTTAGGATGGAGGAAAGGCTACTCACAGGAGTCTTTATGAAGTCGTAGTCTCCCACCATGCCTTGGTGTCGGTGGAGGACGAAGACGTTGTTGGGGTTGAGGGAGGCATGGGTGACACCTGCAGCGTGGAGGGCCTGGAGGCCCCTGGCCACGCCTCTCATCACCTTCACAGTCTCCTGATGGGAGAGACAGGACAGGAGGTCAATGTGTTATACTACCAGTCCCCTGATGGGAGAGACAGGACAGTAGGTCAATATGTTATACACAGTCTCCTGATGGGAGAGACAGGACAGTAGGTCAATGTGTTATACTACCAGTCTCCTGATGGGAGAGACAGGACAGTAGGTCAATGTGTTATACTACCAGTCTCCTGATGGGAGAGACAGGACAGTAGGTCAATGTGTTACACTACCAGTCTCCTGATGGGAGAGACAGGACAGTAGGTCAATATGTTATACACAGTCTCCTGATGGGAGAGACAGGACAGTAGGTCAATGTGTTATACTACCAGTCTCCTGATGGGAGAGACAGGACAGTAGGTCAATGTGTTATACTACCAGTCTCCTGATGGGAGAGACAGGACAGTAGGTCAATGTGTTATACTACCAGTCTCCTGATGGGAGAGACAGGACAGTAGGTCAATGTGTTATACTACCAGTCTCCTGATGGGAGAGACAGGACAGTAGGTCAATGTGTTATACTACCAGTCTCCTGATGGGAGAGACAGGACAGTAGGTCAATGTGTTATACTACCAGTCTCCTGATGGGAGAGACAGGACAGTAGGTCAATATGTTATACTACCAGTCTCCTGATGGGAGAGACAGGACAGTAGGTCAATATGTTATACTACCAGTCTCCTGATGGGAGAGACAGGACATTAGGTCAATGTGTTACACTACCAGTCTCCTGATGAGAGAGACAGGACAGTAGGTCAATGTGTTATACTACTACAAAACAAGGGCATGTGAATAAGGTTCCAAAACTGCCCGATTTCCCAGAAAACTATGTTGGAAGAAGGGGAATCCTCCAACTGAAATTTCTGGAAACCTGGGAATTTTGGGAGAGTTTTGTAACTCTAAACGTGAAATATGAGGAAGGTAGTTGAGAGAACTCACTGAGGTTGTTAGGGGTTTGGCAGCCTGAACAGCCCAGAGACTTCCATTGGGGAAGTATGGCACCATCACATAGGCAAGAGGGTCTGACTGGAAGAGAAGGGTTCATAGTGACATCATGACAAATGCAGAACACGACCTCTCTAAAATGTTCTGCCTGGTCAATCAGACATCTGAAGTGGTTGTACAACATTCACTACGATGTAGCCTCCACAGACTTCAGGGCTTTCATACTTCCCACGCTTAGGGGAGCAGAGCTGTTGTGAAGGAAGTGTGTGTGTTTACACAGGACGTTACGCCCCCACCTACTGTCAACCAATCATGTCAACGCAGAGCTAAACAGAGCCCTCTGCATTGTTACAAAATTTGGGAGGCTCACGGCGATGCGGTACAGAGCTCGACTTGGCCTCTGCACGCCTCATCAGGAGGCTCCGCAATTACATCACACCCTCCATACGAAGCCTCCGACCGCATTTTCAGATCATGCATAAACATGTCTTTAAGTCAAGTTCCTCAAATCATGAAACATGTGGCTTGTAAGACAGGAAGACATATGAAGCTTAGTGACTGGGTCGGGACAGGGAAGCTGAGTGAGCAGTACCTTGCCAAAGAACAGTGCCAGAAGAGGGAGTATTCCAGTGTCAGTCTGACTCTCCCGCTGAGTCCTGGTTCTGTGAAACTGGGTGGTTCTCTCCAACACTCTGGCCTCTGCCTCCTCATTCACAGTGTAACCCTGACAGGGAAACCAGACACAAACCACCAATAAGCATAACAACTAAACCTCTGTCTAAAGACCGGGGTGTTTCAGTTGGCACTAAACGAGATCAAAACGTCTTTAAACAGGAACAGTAATACCTGAACATGTTCAAAAAGAACAATCATTCTGTTTCAAAATGTTTGCTCACATTTCAGCCTGACAGCCTTACAGGTTAAAAACATTGTGTAAATGTGGAACTCTAACTCCCATATGGCACCCTATTCCATATACAGTGCACTACTTTTAACCAGAGCGCTATGGGGCCCTAGTCAAAAGTAGTGCACTATATAGAGAATAGGGTGCTATTTGGGACGTAGACCTAAAAAGGTGTGTGAAAAGGGGGTTACCTTGAGTATGACCCTCTGTCCCTGGAACTCAGTACAGACCAGAGGCCTGCGTCCACTCAGCTCCTTCATGGGCTCAGCGTCAAACATGTCCCTGTCCAGACTCTTCACCACCAGACCTCCAGAGCTCTGCACACACACACACACACACACACACACACACACACGGTTGTGGTCATCATACTAACATCTGTGAAATACGTAGGTGCTGCTAATAATACATACATGATGAGAACATGGTAATTAGGAACACAGTGAAATAATACTGGACACATTCACAGATCTCCACTAGGAGACAGAACTGCAGCACAATGTGACCATGTCCTGGTTTCCATATGGTCTTGTACAGAGGTATAGTTGGATCAGTCAGGACTCAGGTTGTCTCTCACCATGTGGCTGTGGATGTCTGCCTCAGGGTAGAGCAGGGGGAGCTCAGGACAGCAGCCTTCAGCCAGAGCACTGAGCTTCATCTACAACACAAACATGACACAGCTATTAGGGAGGGGTGTGATGAGTGGAACTTACACATTGTGGAAGTGTTCCTGGACTTAGTTGGAACACAGAATTACAATGACAGAACATTTGACAGAACATATGACAGAATTAGAATGACAGAACATATGACAGAATTACAATGACAGAACATATGACAGAACATATGACAGAACATATGACAGAACATATGACAGAATTAGAATGATAGAACATATGACAGAATTAGAATGACAGAATTAGAATGACAGAACATATGACAGAACATATGACAGAATTAGAATGATAGAACATATGACCTAATTAGAATGACAGAACAGATGACAGAATTAGAATGACAGAACATATGACAGAATTAGAATGACAGAATTAGAATGACAGAATTAGAATGACAGAACAGATGACAGAATTAGAATGACAGAACATATGACAGAATTAGAATGACAGAATTAGAATGACAGAACAGATGACAGAATTAGAATGACAGAACATGACAGAATTAGAATGACAGAACATATGACAGAATTAGAATGACAGAATTAGAATGACAGAATTAGAATGACAGAATTAGAATGACAGAACATATGACAGAATTAGAATGACAGAACATATGACAGAATTAGAATGACAGCACATATGACAGAATTAGAATGACAGAATTAGAATGACAGAACATATAAATGACAGAATTAGAATGACAGAATGATGTTGGAACATGTAACATACATATTCTTTTCTTTCTTGACCGATTTCATGGAAAAGAGTGTTTCTGGTCTCAGCAATCTCTTCCTTCTTCTTCAGAATCTCCGTTAGGTCAAAGTCTTCAGCCTGACAGGAGAAACCATTAATAAACCTCCCTTTGCTATATTACCACTCTAATCACTACTGCATTCACAGGAAATCATTCTGCCATTATACCTATACAAATTGAGCAAATGAGCTGGGTATCCTCCGCAGACAAGCCAGCTGTTCTGGGACTGTGTTCCAGACGGCATCCTATAGGCTTGGCTGGTATACCGTATACCAGGGGATTTGGAAATGGCCAAAGATTGGTTTTTCAATACCGTTTGTAAAATATTTTGGGGAAGTTTTTCAATACAGAACTATTCTCCATGTCTCCACTTTCGTCATCTACAGCATGTTCAGCCATAGTATTAGTGCAGAGCAGGCCGGTCAGTCTGTGCTTTTGTACATATTTTAGTGATAGGATGATGTTAATACTGGAAGTTGAAGTGTTTCAATACATCTTTATATTTGTGGCTACTTAAGTAAAACCTGCAGTCAACTTGTGCAATTCGTTAGGAGAGGAAGATGATCGCATTGATCATTTCACCTGTCACATTATGAAGCTCACCGTAGTTCCCCAGAACAGTTGAGACAGTCACATTATGAAGCTCACCGTAGTTCCCCAGAACAGTTGAGACAGTCACATTATGAAGCTCACCGTAGTTCCCCAGAACAGTTGAGACAGTCACATTATGAAGCTCACCGTAGTTCCCCAGAACAGTTGAGACAGTCACATTATGAAGCTCACCGTAGTTCCCCAGAACAGTTGAGACAGTCACATTATGAAGCTCACCGTAGTTCCCCAGAACAGTTGAGACAGTCACATTATGAAGCTCACCGTAGTTCCCCAGAACAGTTGAGACAGTCACATTATGGAGCTCACCGTAGTTCCCCAGAACAGTTGAGACAGTCACATTATGAAGCTCACCGTAGTTCCCCAGAACAGTTGAGACAGTCACATTATGAAGCTCACCGTAGTTCCCCAGAACAGTTGAGACAGTCACATTATGGAGCTCACCGTAGTTCCCCAGAACAGTTGAGACGGTCACATTATGAAGCTCACCGTAGTTCCCCAGAACAGTTGAGACAGTCACATTATGGAGCTCACCGTAGTTCCCCAGAACAGTTGAGACGGTCACATTATGAAGCTCACCGTAGTTCCCCAGAACAGTTGAGACAGTCACATTATGGAGCTCACCGTAGTTCCCCAGAACAGTTGAGACAGTCACATTATGAAGCTCACCGTAGTTCCCCAGAACAGTTGAGCCAGTCACATTATGAAGCTCACCGTAGTTCCCCAGAACAGTTGAGACAGTCACATTATGAAGCTCACCGTAGTTCCCCAGAACAGTTGAGCCTGTCACATTATGAAGCTCACCGTAGTTCCCCAGAACAGTTGAGCCAGTCACATTATGAAGCTCACCGTAGTTCCCCAGAACAGTTGAGACAGTCACATTATGGAGCTCACCGTAGTTCCCCAGAACAGTTGAGACAGTCACATTATGAAGCTCACCGTAGTTCCCCAGAACAGTTGAGACAGTCACGTGTTTGTTTGTAAATGGCACAACAGGAGAAAACGGGAGCAGGTGAGTCCAGCTGTGTGTTGACATGAACCTGTTTTATATTGAAAGTCTTTGTTTGTTTTGCTTCAATAGTGATCAGGAGCATGCAACTAGTTTTCCTTCACAGAATACATTAGTACAACACCTTCATCAGACACTACATTAGTACAACACCTTCATCAGACACTACATTAGTACAACACCTCCATCAGACACTACATTAGTACAACACCTTCATCAGACACTACATTAGTAAAACACCTCCATCAGACACTACATTAGTACAACACCTTCATCAGACACTACATTAGTACAACACCTCCATCAGACACTACATTAGTACAACACCTTCATCAGACACTACATTAGTACAACACCTTCAGACACTACATTAGTAAAACACCTCCATCAGACACTACATTAGTACAACACCTTCATCAGACACTACATTAGTACAACACCTTCATCAGACACTACATTAGTACAACACCTTCAGACACTACATTAGTAAAACACCTTCATCAGACACTACATTAGTAAAACACCTCCATCAGACACTACATTAGTACAACACCTTCATCAGACACTACATTAGTACAACACCTCCATCAGACACTACATTAGTACAACACCTTCATCAGACACTACATTAGTACAACACCTTCAGACACTACATTAGTAAAACACCTCCATCAGACACTACATTAGTACAACACCTTCATCAGACACTACATTAGTACAACACCTTCATCAGACACTACATTAGTACAACACCTTCATCAGACACTACATTAGTACAACACCTTCAGACACTACATTAGTAAAACACCTCCATCAGACACTACATTAGTACAACACCTTCATCAGACACTACATTAGTACAACACCTTCATCAGACACTACATTAGTACAACACCTTCAGACACTACATTAGTAAAACACCTCCATCAGACACTACATTAGTACAACACCTCCATCAGACACTACATTAGTACAACACCTTCATCAGACACTACATTAGTACAACACCTTCATCAGACACTACATTAGTACAACACCTTCATCAGACACTACATTAGTACAACACCTTCATCAGACACTACATTAGTACAACACCTCCATCAGACACTACATTAGTACAACACCTTCATCAGACAATACATTAGTACAACACCTTCATCAGACACTACATTAGTACAACACCATCAGACAATACATTAGTACAACACATTCATCAGACAATAGCGTAATTTACAACAGAAGTGTAACACTATTTGGCTGGCAGACACACAAGTAAATGAGCTTTCAATGAAAAAGCTGATGGAGAACAGTAGCTACACATCAGTCAGAGTGCTGTCTGCTGATAGAATGATGGAGAACAGTAGCTACACATCAGTCAGAGTGCTGTCTGCTGATAGAATGATGGAGAACAGTAGCTCCACATCAGTCAGAGTGCTGTCTGCTGATAGAATGATGGAGAACAGTAGCTACACATCAGTCAGAGTGTTGTCTGCTGATAGAATGATGGAGAACAGTAGCTCCACATCAGTCAGAGTGCTGTCTGCTGATAGAATGATGGAGAACAGTAGCTCCACATCAGTCAAGAGTGCTGTCTGCTGATAGAATGATGGAGAACAGTAGCTCCACATCATTCAGAGTGCTGTCTGCTGATAGAATGATGGAGAACAGTAGCTCCACATCAGTCAGAGTGCTGTCTGCTGATAGAATGATGGAGAACAGTAGCTACACATCAGTCAGAGTGCTGTCTGCTGATAGAATGATGGAGAACAGTAGCTACACATCAGTCAGAGTGCTGTCTGCTGATAGAATGATGGAGAACAGTAGCTACACATCAGTCAGTGCTGTCTGCTGATAGAATGATGGAGAACAGTAGCTACACATCAGTCAGTGCTGTCTGCTGATAGAATGATGGAGAACATTAGCTCCACATCATTCAGAGTGCTGTCTGCTGATAGAATGATGGAGAACATTAGCTCCACATCAGTCAGAGTGCTGTCTGCTCATAGAATGATGGAGAACAGTAGCTACACATCAGTCAGAGTGCTGTCTGCTGATAGAATGATGGAGAACAGTAGCTCCACATCAGTCAGAGTGCTGTCTGCTGATAGAATGATGGAGAACAGTAGCTACACATCAGTCAGAGAGCTGTCTGCTGATAGAATGATGGAGAACAGTAGCTCCACATCAGTCAGAGTGTTGTCTGCTGATAGAATGATGGAGAACAGTAGCTACACATCAGTCAGAGTGCTGTCTGCTGATAGAATGATGGAGAACAGTAGCTCCACATCAGTCAGAGTGCTGTCTGCTGATAGAATGATGGAGAACAGTAGCTACACATCAGTCAGAGAGCTGTCTGCTGATAGAATGATGGAGAACAGTAGCTCCACATCAGTCAGAGTGTTGTTTGCTGATAGAATGATGGAGAACAGTAGCTCCACATCAGTCAGAGTGCTGTCTGCTGATAGAATGATGGAGAACAGTAGCTACACATCAGTCAGAGAGCTGTCTGCTGATAGAATGATGGAGAACAGTAGCTCCACATCAGTCAGAGTGTTGTCTGCTGATAGAATGATGGAGAACAGTAGCTCCACATCAGTCAGAGTGCTGTCTGCTGATAGAATGATGGAGAACAGTAGCTACACATCAGTCAGAGAGCTGTCTGCTGATAGAATGATGGAGAACAGTAGCTCCACATCAGTCAGAGTGTTGTCTGCTGATAGAATGATGGAGAACAGTAGCTACACATCAGTCAGAGTGCTGTCTGCTGATAGAATGATGGAGAACAGTAGCTACACATCAGTCAGAGTGCTGTCTGCTGATAGAATGATGGAGAACAGTAGCTACACATCAGTCAGAGTGCTGTCTGCTGATAGAATGATGGAGAACAGTAGTGCTGTCTGCTGATAGAATGATGGAGAACAGTAGCTACACATCAGTCAGAGTGCTGTCTGCTGATAGAATGATGGAGAACAGTAGCTACACATCAGTCAGAGTGCTGTCTGCTGATAGAATGATGGAGAACAGTAGCTACACATCAGTCAGAGTGCTGTCTGCTGATAGAATGATGGAGAACAGTAGTGCTGTCTGCTGATAGAATGATGGAGAACAGTAGCTACACATCAGTCAGTGTGGTGTCTGCTGATAGAATGATGGAGAACAGTAGCTACACATCAGTCAGAGTGCTGTCTGCTGATAGAATGATGGAGAACAGTAGCTACACATCAGTCAGTGCTGTCTGCTGATAGAATGATGGAGAACATTAGCTCCACATCAGTCAGAGTGCTGTCTGCTGATAGAATGATGGAGAACATTAGCTCCACATCAGTCAGAGTGCTGTCTGCTGATAGAATGATGGAGAACAGTAGCTCCACATCAGTCAGAGTGCTGTCTGCTGATAGAATGATGGAGAACAGTAGCTACACATCAGTCAGAGTGCTGTCTGCTGATAGAATGATGGAGAACAGTAGCTACACATCAGTCAGAGTGCTGTCTGCTGATAGAATGATGGAGAACAGTAGCTACACATCAGTCAGAGTGCTGTCTGCTGATAGAATGATGGAGAACAGTAGCTACACATCAGTCAGAGTGCTGTCTCTGCTGCCCGTTCATGAATTCTCATCCGAGTGGAGAAGAGCAACTGAAGAACGAAATTAGTTTGATGCCGAACAGAAATTACAATAAGAAGCATTTCATATCTGCATTTACAAGACGCAGCAAGATATTTCTTATGAGATTTACATTTCTTTACCTGTGTGAAAAGCATAGCATTCTGCATTAGGGTGACCCTTAAATTGAACTAGCTAGTTATCTAAGTAAATGGCTGAATTAATAAGGAAATGGGAAACATATTGCATTAATAAGGAACCATATCGTGTTCGCTTTCTGCCCTGTTTGACAAGTCAAAGCCCTTTGTATGAATGATCTGTACAACTAACACTGCAGCCTGATTTATGAGCCACGGTCAAAAGTAGGACACTAAATAGACTTCCTCGTCTCTCACCTCCTCCAGACTGGCCTCCTCCACCTGTCTCCACCTCAGCTGAGCCCTCAGGCTGCGGATACGTTTCTTCACAGAGAACAGAGAGTCTGGAGTCGGGCTAGTATTCTGCCACTGTAGCATCTCACCCTTAAACTGAATAGAACACAAACAGAATGCAACACAAACGGAATAGAACACAAACGGAATAGAACACAAACGGAATGCAACACAAACTGAATAGAACACAAACAGAATGCAACACAAACGGAATAGAACACAAACGGAATAGAACACAAACGGAATAGAACACAAACGGAATAGAACACAAACGGAATGCAACACAAACGGAATAGAACACAAACGGAATAGAACACAAACGGAATAGAACACAAACGGAATAGAACACAAACGGAATAGAACACAAACGGAATAGAACACAAACGGAATGCAACACAAACGGAATAGAACACAAACGGAATGCAACACAAACTGAATAGAACACAAACAGAATGCAACACAAACGGAATAGAACACAAACGGAATAGAACACAAACGGAATAGAACACAAACGGAATAGAACACAAACGGAATAGAACACAAACGGAATAGAACACAAACGGAATAGAACACAAACGGAATAGAACACAAACGGAATAGAACACAAACGGAATAGAACACAAACGGAATAGAACACAAACGGAATAGAACACAAACGGAATAGAACACAAACGGAATAGAACACAAACGGAATAGAACACAAACGGAATAGAACACAAACGGAATAGAACACAAACGGAATAGAACACAAACGGAATAGAACACAAACGGAATAGAACACAAACGGAATAGAACACAAACGGAATAGAACACAAACGGAATAGAACACAAACTGAATAGAACACAAACTGAATAGAACACAAACTGAATAGAACACAAACTGAATAGAACACAAACTGAATAGAACATCCTTGATAAAGGAGAAAACATCAGTTTGAGAGATAAGAGCACATCTCCAGACTGCTAGTGTTCTGACACAGCAGAAAGAGAAGCTATATGGTTAAAGACAAACAGCAATATCTACTCAGATCTACTCGCAGCATGAAGGGAAACTTTGAGGTTTTCCAGAAATCTTGGTTGGATGATTCCGGATTTCCTGCATATTCCCTCACAATTATGGGAATCTTCCAACCTTGATTTCTGGAAAATCTGGTAAGTAACCACTTTAAATATCGAAAACAATTCTCTCACCTTGGTGTTGAGCAGATATTTCTCCATAATGTCACTCAGCAGACTCTGCTCACTCTGAATGTGCTGCATGACTTTGTGGAAAGCGTTGGACACTGCCTTGGTCTCATGGTTGTTCTGCTCCTGTTGAGTAAACAAACAAGTCAACAACAAACAAACAGAGTAAAAAAACACGACGATGAGGTAATGCTGTGTTCAAAATAACAGAGAAATCTCAGACTTCAGTGTGTTTAAGACCACTGGGAACTCGTGGGGGGGGGGGGGAGCTAGTAGTTTTGAACGGTCACCCAACTCAGAATTCCAAGTCAGGAAACTCATCTTTCTAAAGCTCCAACTTTCCGCCCTGAAGATCACTGACGTCATGTTTCCTAGTTGTCTTCAAAGCACCATAAGACTCACTGACATGTAGCTGGACAGGTGAGATATGGGCCCTGGTCAAAAGTAGTGAACTATAAAGGGAATAGGGTGCCATTTGGAATGCAACCAAACTCACCCCGACTGACAGGGGAGAGTCCAGCTCCTTGGCCACGTTGTTCTCTGCCTGCTTCAGCAGCTCATTCACTCCGTCCACGATGTCATTCACTCCCACCACTGTGTTAGCTGACAGGCAGAAAAACTGAAGGGACATTGGAGGATTAGGATTTCCCAGACAAGCCCAATGCTTAACTAAAAAAACCTTTTGAACATGAACATGTTTCTTAGTCCACGAGGCTTAATCTGTGTCCGGGAAACCGGCTCTAACTGTACAGTTCCATACCCAGGAAGACCTGGAGAACAATTACATGTCAAATCATGTTCCGTGGGCAAATCTTCAATCCCTTTAGTAAAGAGAACAGTTGTTTCCCCTTCCCACCCTTCACAGTACACACAAAAGCTTGGGAGAAATAAACCCACTCTCTTTTTTAAAAGTTTCTTCATCCTCAGTTCACCCAAACCAAAACGGTACCGGGTCATTCTGTACCTTGCCAACGTTCTCCGACCAGGTACACAGGGCCTGGAGGGCCTTGTCCGTCCCGTCTCTGACAGAGCTGGTGAGCTGACTCCTCTGAGTCCTCCACTGGCAGTACTGCTCAAAGGCCTGCTCTCCAACATCACCCTCCATAGAGGCTGGACCAAACACTGCAGTCAGGGAGGAGCTCACCTCCTGTAACACAAGGGAACAACAGCTTGATCATAGCACACGTCCCAAATAATACCCTATATAGAGCACTATGTAGGGAATAGGGTGCTATTTGTGCCACATCCTTAGGTGTTGATGCATCAGAGCATGTTCAGCTGATAGCCTTGATATAACCCCAATCCTGTAAGGTCATCTAGAAATAACAAACCCACTTCACATATTTGGAATGTTGAATGAAAAAAATATATTCAGATGACAGAATCCTAGTTTTCATTTTCAGTACCTCCAGTTTGTCCATGCGTTGTCTGACTGGCAAACACTCAGCCTCCTGAAGGAAGGACTCTACAGTGGCAGTCAGAACACCTCGCACCTTATTCCGGTTGTCTATCAGATCCCCAAGCTGCTCCTTCTGCAAAATGGACGCCAAAACATGGTCATTTCACTGATGAGAAACTGTATTCTGATCTGATGAGACACGTGTCTTTGTGTCCCAAATGGCAACATATTCCCGATTTAGTGCACTACTTTCAACCAGACCACTATGGGCCCTGGTCTAAAGTAGTGCACTAAATAGGGAATAGGGTGCCATTTTGGATGCACACATTAATAGTAGGATGCAGACTGACCGTCTGACAGGCCTTGAGTTTCTCCTGAGCCAGGCTGTAATCTCTCCATGCCGACTCCAGCTTCTCCATGGCAACCGGGGCAGAGATGCTGTTGTTTATGACAATGTTGATAGACTCCGTAAGCTTGTCGCTATCCGTGTTACCTGGGTTTCTCTCTCTGTCCAGTAGAAATAAAACCACGATAATGCAAATCAATAGAAAGAGTTACTCAAAGTGAAATGTTGAATTGTAAAAAAAAAAAAAATTAAATTAAAAACAGGGGGAATGGTACCTCATTACCATATAGTGCACTACTTTCGACCAGAGTGCACTATATAGGGCGCTATTTGCCACCCAGACCATCACAGTACCTTAATCCTCTCAGAGAATCGACTCTCTCAGCCAGTCGACAGAACCGTTCAGCCACCGCTGAGTCCAGGAGCTTATCCACTTGCTTCTCCTTCTTCTTTAACTGTCCCCTCATAGCCTAAACACAGGGAGAAGCATTCAAAACACCAAAGACAGAGACACAGTAGCACAAATCAAATCGTATGTCACATGCTTTAGAAACAACAGATGTAGATTGACAGTGAAATGCTAACTTTTCCAACAATAGTGTTATTTTTATTTTTTTTATCTTAAAAAAAAGTCAATGGTGACAGGAGGAATACATCCACAAGACACCTGCTACATTGTTTATGCCGCCAATGAGGACATTAGCCACATTATCTACCTTCACGTTCCTTCAGTCTTTCATAACATTCATTCTAACTATAACCCAGGGCCCGGCTTCCCGATAGCGTTGGAATTTAGGTTTACAAGTGTTTTAACTACTCATCTTTCCTGCAACAGCCGAAGATGTAACATACGTTCCCCAAAACACCAGGCAGAAAGAGCGTTCGCTAAGTGCGTTGGGCAACGCGTTGATACTGAAAGAAAAGGCAGTGCTGCTCTCGGCCCACTGGGCAAAATCTGGTTGAATCAACATTGTTTCCATGCCATTTCAATCCCAAAAATCTATGTGATGAAGTTAAATCAACGTGGGAAACTGATTGAATTTGCAAAAACTCATCAATGTAAGGGCATTTTAGTGTTTTTTTCACCCAACTTTTATTAACCTAAATCCAATGACATGGTGACATTTGTCGTGGATTTCACGTTGAATTCACGGTTAGTTGACAACTCAACCAAATGCAAATCAAACTTTTAACTGACGTCTCTGCCCAGTGGGTGATCAGCTTTTCTCCATTCAAATCTGACCTTAACATTAGAATTATTCTACAATTACTGACGACAGATCAGATCCTAGAGATATTATCAGCTAATGGCTGCAAGTATTGGAGGCGGCTTATTCCATAATGCACTCATTCATTGGCACACGTTGTTACACATGAAATATATTGAGGCAACAATGACAGACAGAACATTACATATCAATATGATATCAGCTTAATTTATTTTTTTAAATAATGCAGTCATCTAGGTTCTCATTTTAAGCATATTTTTATATTTTTCTTGTTCAATTGTAAAGACAGTGAGTTTTCAAGTGCAACTTTACTAAAGATGGTTTGGGGAAACAGCTGGGAGATTTAGCAATGTTCCTAGGAAGGTTCTATCGATGAACTTAGCATTAAGATGCTTTTCGGAAACCAGACCCAGGTCGATCCCCTTAAAACCTCATACCTGCACTACCATGTCCCTTCCAAACTTAGGACCCTGCCAAAAAAACAAAAACATTGTTGAGGACAAAGCCAAACATTTGCATTGTACACTGAACAAAAATATAAACGCAACATGTAAAGTGTTGGTCCCATGTTTCATGAGTTGAAATAAAATACAATTTTTTTCCCATATGCACAAAAAGCTTATTTTTCTCAGATTTTGTGCACAAATGTGTTTACATCGCTGTTAGTGAGCATTTCCACTTTGCCAAAATAATCCATCCACCTGACAGGTGTGGCATATCAATTAGTGTATTAAACAGCATGATCATTATACAGGTGCACCTTGTGCTGGGGACAATAAAAAGCCACTCTAAAATGTGCAGTTTTGTCACACAACACGATGCCACCGATGTCTCAAGTTCTGGGGGAGCATGCAATTGGCATGCTGACTGCAGGAATGTCCACCAGAGCTGTTGCCAGAGAATTTAATGTTAACTCCTCTACCATAAGCCGCCTGCAACATAGTTTTTGAGAATTTGCAGTACGTCCAACCGGCCTCAAAACCACAAACCTTGTGTAACCACGCCAGCCCAGGACCTCCACATCCAACTTCTTAATTTGATGAAACTGTGGGTTTGCACAACCAAATAATTTCTCAGGGAAGCTCATCTGCGTGTTCGTCGTCCTCACCAGAGACTTGACCTAACCAGTTTGGTGTCGTAACCGACTTGAGTGGGTAAATACTCACCTTTGATGGCAACTGGCATGCTGGAGAAGTGTGCTCTTCACGAATGAATGTCCCAGTCCTTCCATTGCCTCATACTTGCCAGACATGTTACCCATTGAGCATGTGTGGGATGCTCTGGATCGACGTGTACGACAGCGTGTTCCAGTTCCCTCCAATATCCAGCAACTCGGCACAGCCATTAATGAGTTGGACAACATTCCACAGGCCAATCAACAGCCTGATCAACTCTATGCGAAGGAGAGGTGTCACTCCGCATGAGGCAAATGGTGGTCACTCCAGATACTGACTGGTTCTCTGATCCACCACGCCCCTATTTTTTTTCTTTTTTTTTACCTTTTCTGTTACCAACAGATGCATATCTGTATTTCCAGTCATGTGAAATCCTTAGATTAGGTGTGGTGAGGGTTGAATGTGCTGTGGTGAGGATTGAATGTAGACTCGTTAATGTGATGTGGTGAGGGTTGAATGTAGACTCGTTAATGTGCTGTGGTGAGGGTTGAATGTAGACTCGTTAATGTGCTGTGGTGAGGGTTGAATGTAGACTCGTTAATGTGCTGTGGTGAGGGTTGAATGTAGACTCGTTAATGTGCTGTGGTGAGGGTTGAATGTGCTGTGGTGAGTGTTGAATGTAGACTCGTTAATGTGCTGTGGTGAGGGTTGAATGTAGACTCGTTAATGTGCTGTGGTGAGGGTTGAATGTGCTGTGGTGAGGGTTGAATGTAGACTCGTTAATGTGCTGTGGTGAGAGTTGAATGTAGACGCGTTAATGTGCTGTGGTGAGGGTTGAATGTAGACTCGTTAATGTGCTGTGGTGAGAGTTGAATGTAGACGCGTTAATGTGCTGTGGTGAGGGTTGAATGTGCTGTGGTGAGGGTTGAATGTAGACGCGTTAATGTGCTGTGGTGAGGGTTGAATGTGCTGTGGTGAGGATTGAATGTGCTGTGGTGAGGGTTGAATGTGCTGTGGTGAGGGTTGAATGTGCTGTGGTGAGAGTTGAATGTGCTGTGGTGAGAGTTGAATGTAGACGCGTTAATGTGCTGTGGTGAGAGTTGAATGTAGACTCGTTAATGTGCTGTGGGTTGAATGGTTGATGTGCTGAGGATTTAATGTTGACTTGTTAATGTGCTGTGGTGAGAATTGTATGTTGACTTCTTAATGCTATGTGTTCATGAGCAGGTGCTCAGGGACAATTGACTAGTAGAAATCTGCTCCATACGACACCAGTCTCACCTGCACTTCCTGTTTGGCAACTTGCAGGTGTTTCTCCAGCTGCTCTGATTGGTTCTGGAGTGTGTTCCTCTCCACCTTCCATCTCTCTGCCTCTTTAGCATAATTAACAGTCTCCTCTTTCAACTTCTGAAATGACAACACAAGATGATACTCATACATAACTAATGTCCTGGAAAGCTTGCCGTATGAGTGTGTCAGTGTGTCTCTCCACTCTGTTTGTTCAACCTGGAGCTCTGAGAGGCTGTCTCTCAGCTGGTCCTCCCTGCGCTGGGTCTCTCGTTCTGCCTTCAGCCTCTGGTTCTCCTCCACCAGCTCCTGGTCCATCTTCTTCATTAGGTTGGCAGCATGCTGGGCTGTGGCCTTGCTCTTCTCCCTGAGCAGGAGTTAAAACACACAGGCTGACAGAAAACACAGTCCTAGACAGACGGGTGTCTTACTTCATTATCCCAGAGGAACAGACAGACAGGTATCTTACTTCATTGAAAGGGGACTCTGGTCGGGGAAAGCAGGCCGTAGTTTGGGCATGCAGACTGTAGAGCCAGGCATGTCCCCATCCCCCTGGGGGCTAGGCCAATCCAACACCCGCTGAGGCCACGGGCAATGGGACTCCTGCAGGGCCCGCACAGACATGGGGCCCTCACGGTTACTCCCCGGGAGGGTGAACTTGGCGAACTTCATCTTCAAAACCTAAGAGAGCGTTTTATTGTCAGTTTTCAAGATGTGCCTTGAGTCATAATAACTCCTTACAGGACGTAACAGACAGAGGTTTGTTTGAGGACCTCTTCACCGATGTCCAGGTTTCCCTGAAAGGCCTGGACCAGGACGGTCCCGTCCAAGCAGACAGACTTCTTCTGGATACGGACCTTCTTCCCATAGATCAGATTCTGAAGGAAGGCCTTTCCCTAAAGAGCAAAACAAGACAATGCACATTTTGTGAGCAGAAGGACTCTACTGAAAATACATCGCAATGTGTCAACCCATTCACACATGTATGACACCAAATACTAAACACGAACCCTTAAGATAAGAATCCTATTTTGCGAGGGGGACCTGCCATATTTCCACATAGACATTAATGACAGCACATGGAGAGGAACAGAGTACCTGCAGGAAATGTGCTGAGTCTTGGTCAGTGGACACACTGAAGCCCTGGAACTTGTACTTCTTGGCCAGACAAGGTGCCTGTAGATCCCCTGGCAGCTCCACCAGAGCTGACCGACTGACTAACTCTGTGTTCCCATAGTCAATGTAGGACACGTGAAACTGGACACAAGGTGGAGATTGGAATGTCAGTCTGCATCCCAAATGACATCCTATTCCCTATATAATGCACTACTTTTGACCAGGGCCTATAGGGATAAGTAGGGCACTATAGGGAATAGGGTGCCATTTGGAAACAATGTTTCTTTTAAAGACAAGTTGGATACATAATCAGTCAGCACTAAAGCCAGCCTCCTCACGCCAGTCAGCACCACAGCCAGCCTCCTCACGCCAGTCAGCACCACAGCCAGCCTCCTCACGCCAGTCAGCACCACAGCCAGCCTCCTCACGTCAGTCAGCACCACAGCCAGCACCACAGCCTCCTCAGGTCAGTCATCACCACAGCCTCCTCACGTCAGTCATCACCACAGCCTCCTCACGCCAGTCATCACCACATCCTCCTCACGTCAGTCATCACCACATCCTCCTCACGTCAGTCATCACCACAGCCTCCTCACGTCAGTCATCACCACAGCCTCCTCACGTCAGTCATCACCACATCCTCCTCACGTCAGTCATCACCACATCCTCCTCACGTCAGTCATCACCACAGCCTCCTCACGTCAGTCATCACCACAGCCTCCTCACGTCAGTCATCACCACAGCCTCCTCACGTCAGTCATCACCACAGCCTCCTCACGTCAGTCATCACCACAGCCTCCTCACGTCAGTCATCACCACATCCTCCTCACGTCAGTCATCACCACAGCCTCCTCACGTCAGTCATCACCAGAACCTCCTCACGTCAGTCATCACCACAGCCAGCCTCCTCACGTCAGTCATCACCACAGCCAGCCTCCTCACGTCTGTCATCACCACAGCCAGCCTCCTCACGTCAGTCATCCCCACAGCCAGCCTCCTCACGTCAGTCATCACCACAGCCTCCTCACGTCAGTCATCACCACATCCTCCTCACGTCAGTCATCACCACAGCCTCCTCACGTCAGTCATCACCACAGCCTCCTCACGTCAGTCATCACCACATCCTCCTCACGTCAGTCATCACCACATCCTCCTCACGTCAGTCATCACCACATCCTCCTCACGTCAGTCATCACCACAGCCTCCTCACGTCAGTCATCACCAGAACCTCCTCACGTCAGTCATCACCACAGCCAGCCTCCTCACGTCAGTCATCCCCACAGCCAGCCTCCTCACGTCAGTCATCCCCACAGCCAGCCTCCTCACGTCAGTCATCACCACATCCTCCTCACGTCAGTCATCACCACATCCTCCTCACGTCAGTCATCACCACAGCCTCCTCACGTCAGTCATCACCACAGCCTCCTCACGTCAGTCATCACCAGAACCTCCTCACGTCAGTCATCACCACAGCCAGCCTCCTCACGTCAGTCATCACCACAGCCAGCCTACTCACGTCAGTCATCACCACAGCCAGCCTCCTCACGTCAGTCATCACCACAGCCTCCTGACGTCAGTCATCACCACAGCCTCCTGACGTCAGTCATCACCACAGCCTCCTCACGTCAGTCATCACCACAGCCTCCTCACGTCAGTCATCACCACAGCCAGCCTCCTCACGTCAGTCATCACCACAGCCAGCCTCCTCACGTCAGTCATCACCACAGCCAGCCTCCTCACGTCAGTCATCACCACAGCCAGCCTCCTCACGTCAGTCATCACCACAGCCAGCCTCCTCACGTCAGTCATCACCACAGCCAGCCTCCTCACGTCAGTCATCACCACAGCCAGCCTCCTCACGTCAGTCATCACCACAGCCAGCCTCCTCACGTCAGTCATCACCACAGCCAGCCTCCTCACGTCAGTCATCACCACAGCCAGCCTCCTCACGTCAGTCATCACCACAGCCAGCCTCCTCACGTCAGTCATCACCACAGCCAGCCTCCTCACGTCAGTCATCACCACAGCCAGCCTCCTCACGTCAGTCATCACTACAGCCAGCCTCCTCACGTCAGTCATCACCACAGCCTCCTCACGTCAGTCATCACCACAGCCTCCTCACGTCAGTCATCACCACAGCCTCCTCACGTCAGTCATCACCACAGCCTCCTCACGTCAGTCATCACCACAGCCTCCTCACGTCAGTCATCACCACAGCCTCCTCACGTCAGTCATCACCACAGCCTCCTCACGTCAGTCATCACCACATCCTCCTCACGTCAGTCATCACCACATCCTCCTCACGTCAGTCATCACCACAGCCTCCTCACGTCAGTCATCACCACAGCCTCCTCACGTCAGTCATCACCACAGCCAGCCTCCTCACGTCAGTCATCACCACAGCCAGCCTCCTCACGTCAGTCATCACCACAGCCAGCCTCCTCACGTCAGTCATCACCACAGCCAGCCTCCTCACGTCAGTCATCACCACAGCCAGCCTCCTCACGTCAGTCATCACCACAGCCAGCCTCCTCACGTCAGTCATCACCACAGCCAGCCTCCTCACGTCAGTCATCACCACAGCCAGCCTCCTCACGTCAGTCATCACCACAGCCAGCCTCCTCACGTCAGTCATCACCACAGCCAGCCTCCTCACGTCAGTCATCACCACAGCCTCCTCACGTCAGTCATCACCACAGCCTCCTCACGTCAGTCATCACCACAGCCTCCTCACGTCAGTCATCACCACAGCCTCCTCACGTCAGTCATCACCACAGCCTCCTCACGTCAGTCATCACCACTGCCTCCTCACGTCAGTCATCACCACAGCCTCCTCACACCAGTCATCACCACAGCCTCCTCACACCAGTCATCACCACAGCCTCCTCACACCAGTCATCACCACAGCCTCCTCACGTCAGTTAGCACATCATCCCGAGATAAACTAAACAACAGCCTGCAGTATTATGTCCCAGGGGGGTTTACACACCAGCTGCAATTCCAAATCTGTCTAAATCTATTACATGTCTAACCACTTAACTTCCATACCAGGATCTCATCAGCACAGCCTCAGATCATGCTTGTGTCAGAATGACATCAGCACAGCCTCAGATCATGCTTGTGTCAGAATGACATCAGCACAGCCTCAGATCATGCTTGTGTCAGAATGACATCAGCACAGCCTCAGATCATGCTTGTGTCAGAATGACATCAGCACAGCCTCAGATCATGCTTGTGTCAGAATGACATCAGCACAGCCTCAGATCATGCTTGTGTCAGAATGACATCAGCACAGCCTCAGATCATGCTTGTGTCAGAATGACATCAGCACAGCCTCAGATCATGCTTGTGTCAGAATGACATCACCACAGCCTCAGATCATGCTTGTGTCAGAATGACATCACCACAGCCTCAGATCATGCTTGTGTCAGAATGACATCAGCACAGCCTCAGATCATGCTTGTGTCAGAATGACATCAGCACAGCCTCAGATCATGCTTGTGTCAGAATGACATCAGCACAGCCTCAGATCATGCTTGTGTCAGAATGACATCAGCACAGCCTCAGATCATGCTTGTGTCAGAATGACATCAGCACAGCCTCAGATCATGCTTGTGTCAGAATGACATCAGCACAGCCTCAGATCATGCTTGTGTCAGAATGACATCAGCACAGCCTCAGATCATGCTTGTGTCAGAATGACATCACCACAGCCTCAGATCATGCTTGTGTCAGAATGACATCACCACAGCCTCAGATCATGCTTGTGTCAGAATGACATCACCACAGCCTCAGATCATGCTTGTGTCAGAATGACATCACCACAGCCTCAGATCATGCTTGTGTCAGAATGACATCACCACAGCCTCAGATCATGCTTGTGTCAGAATGACATCAGCACAGCCTCAGATCATGCTTGTGTCAGAATGACATCAGCACAGCCTCAGATCATGCTTGTGTCAGAATGACATCAGCACAGCCTCAGATCATGCTTGTGTCAGAATGACATCAGCACAGCCTCAGATCATGCTTGTGTCAGAATGACATCAGCACAGCCTCAGATCATGCTTGTGTCAGAATGAAGATATGAACCACAATGATACATTGATAAGCACCCTCACATCACCCTCACGCTTTTCCAAACTGCGAGATGGTCAGCGTGTCCCAAATTCCCCATAGGGCTCTGGTCAAAAGTAGTGCACTTTATAGGGAATATTGTGCCATGTGGGTAGTATCCAGACACTCATTGACTCACATTATCAGTCTGCTGCAGAACCTTGCACCTGTACCAACAGCTGTCCTCAGAGAAGACTGCCCCATAAATCTAGATGCAAACACAAGATAGATGCAATGTATGAATCCAATGATAATGGTTTCTCTCTTCTCCATCACTCCAAGTCTAGGTTCTACCTTTCTTTACCTTCTGAGGATTGGGACTTCCAAGTACCCTTGGGGCTGTGGGGCATTTGTCTGCCAAGGCTTTTCTTATGTTTTCAATGGCTTGATCGTCCTTGACATTCTACAACACATAACAAACAAACAGATGGGAGTTTACTGTGTACATGTTTGGGTTACATTTCTTTGGTGTTCTTGTGTAAATCAAATGGATCAATCAACAGGTGAAATGTTCAACCAAAGTTCTAACGTTAATTAATTCAATAGTGGCATGTGCTACGTGGAGTTAGCTACCTGTGCCCAAAACGTAATGGCGTCCAAAACGTGTGTTACACCAACAAGCTCCACTAAAATGAAATGAAACCAGTATTAATACGCGAAGGATATTTGTCATAATTAAGTGGATAGTTATAGAAATATTTAGACGACAAAAAGAATACTCACTATTCTCACCGTCCATCATTCATTGGTCTATGTTTATAGGTTGATTGGCTGTGATATACAAAACACAACATGATACTGCGCTAGAATGCATGGCTACGGCTCCCTGGCTAGGCAAACGTGAAATCTATCCATTTATAAATTCAAGTTTTTGGAGAAATCATTTGTTCTAAAAAACAGATGTTGTCCATGAAGTTACCGTGGAAACAGACAAACATATTTTTAATTACAGTAGGTCAACCTAATAATCTCACCTGTTTGGATCTTGATATGGGTCTTCTGTAAACCTCATGCTGAGGTCAAGCGGTTCATGGAAAAACCGGCCCCTCGAAGACACATTTTTTTCTGTGATACTCTACAGTGGGTCTCTTAGCAGGTGTAAATAATGTGTAGTACATATTAAAGCGATAAGGACGAGGGGGTGTGGTATATTGCCAATATACCACGGCCAAGGGCTGTTCTTAAACCTGACGCAACGCGGAGTGCCTGGATACAGCCCGTAGCCGTGGTATAGTAGCCATATACAACAAACTCCCGAGGTGCCTTATTGCTATTATAAACTGGTTACCAACGTAATTAGAGCAGTAAAAATACATGTTTTGTCATACCCATGGTATAGGGTCTGATATACCACGGCTGTCAGCCAATCTGGATTCAGGGCTCAAACAACCCAGTTTATAATAGTTTAATATTGAATACATCATACTGTGTAAATAAAGGTACATTTGTTATTCAACATGATAGTTGTTTTTTTGTGGTGTAAAGTACTTAAGTAAAAATACTTGAAAGTACTACTTAAGTTGTTTTTTAGGGGGGTATCTTTACTTTACTAATGATAATTTTGACAACTTTTACCTCCCTACATTCCTAAAGAAAATGTACTTTTTACTCCATACATTTTCCATGACACCCAAAAGTACTCATTACGTTTTGAATGCTTAGCAGGACAGGAAAATTGTCTAATTCTCACACTTATCAAGAGAACATCCCTGGTCATCCCTACTGCCTCTGATCTGGAGGACTCACTAAACACATGCTTCATTTGTAAATAATGTCTGAGTGTTGGACCAAGCCCCTGGCTTTCCGTAAATTAAAACAAGAAAATGCTTTATATAAGAAATGTAATTATTTATATTTTTACTCAAGTAGTATTTTACTGGGTGACTAACTTTTATTTTAGTAATTTTTTCTTACGGTATCCTTACTCTTACAAGTTTGAAAATTGGGTACTTTTTCCATTACTGATGGAAACTTAAGTTACAAGAAGCTGCACAAGACCATATTTTGTTTAGCTTAATACACTGACTATAGCCAACAAACAACTGTTCTGTTGTTTATATACCAACTCTGCACCAGATGTCACGGTTACCATCTGTAATAATGTGTGGCTAGCCAGGAGTCATCATGAACAATACAATATCTCATGAAAAGGATTTTATTAAATTAATTCTTTAATAAAATTCAGTCTTCTGATGCCCAAACAACCATTGTCACTGAATCCCCCTCCCCATCGCATCAATACATCTCAAAACACACAAAAACACCCTAAACCCCTAGCTACATTCCAGTGCAAACACTAACAACCATGATTGTAAGACACTTCTTGTGTCATCTAGTCTGCATAGCAGACTGGTTTATAATGGTAACAAAGATCAAAGCTTAGAGGACAACTTCAATTTACAGGCTGAATTCAACCAGTAATGGCAGTTTTCAACATTTGGAATCAGCCCCAAATGGTACACTGCTTTTCTCTACATAGTGCACTACTTTTGACCAGGACCCATAGGACTCCGGTCAAAAGTAGTGCACTATAAAGGGAATAGGGTGCCATTTAGGAAGCAGACTCCAGAAGTGTCTCTTCTTTTCAATAAATAACACTCCAGTTTCAACAGTTCTTTAATTGTTGAGTCACTTGGTGACATCGGCTCCATATATGAAGTCCTCTGGGAGCGTCTCAACAGGGATGGAGCTCAACTGTTCATCAAGAGAACGTAGTGTCCACAGCTTCTCCAGTTCATACACCTCTCTGGTCTCTGGTAGCATGAAGTGGACCACCATCCTTCCTACAGGGAGGAAAGGAGAGAGAGAGAAGGGAGAGAGAGAGAGGGGAGACAGAGAGAGAAGGGAGACAGAGAGAGGAGAGAGAGGAGAGAGAGAAGGGAGACAGAGAGAGAGGGGAGAGAGAAGGGGGACATAGAGAGAGGGGAGAGAGAAGGGGGACAGAGAGAGAGGGGAGAGAGAAGGGGGACAGAGAGAGGAGACAGAGACAGAGAGAGAGAAGGGAGAGAGAGAGAGAGAGAGAGGGGAGAGAGAAGGGGGACAGAGAGAGGAGACAGAGACGACAGCAATGGGATTAGCAAGTAAGAAATTTACATTTTCACCTTATTACCCACGTGTATAGCTTCCATCCCTCTCCTCACCCCTACCTGGGCTCTGCACACAGACAACAACAGTCACCCACGAAGCATCGTTACCCATTGCGCCACAGAAGCCACGGCCCTTGCAGAGCAAGGGAAACAACTACTTCAAGGCCTCAGAGCGAGTGACGTCACCGCTTGAAACGCTATTAGCGCGCACCACCGCTAACTAGCTAGCCATTTCACATCGGTTACACACATATCCTGAGAAAATATATCAGTGTAATATTTCTAGAGACCATCAGTGTGTTGTTTCGGTAAATGATTCTAATCGTCATGCACTATAATCCACAGCCAGGAGCAGATCATCAAACATACCAAAGTCAATGCACATCCAGTCTTCTGCATCCTTTCCCTCAATCTTGGCATGTGGGTCCCGGTCTTTCTTCATATATTTGTACTGCCAAAATATAACATGTATTACAACACAGTGGTGCCAAATGTACATGGCGTTTTCTGCACAGCTTTGACCAGCAGCACCATTATTCACATGTTCCATTAATACAGTTGCAAAATTTCAGTAACTCGTCCGGAAATTCCCAGGTTTCCTGCTTATCCCTTCGGATTCTGTGATTCTTCCTACCAGGATTTCTGGAAAACCTGGTAATTTGGGGAAAGTTACCGGAATTTTGCAAACCTACAATTGATCCAATAAAGGAATTACCACTTTAATGGCGTAGAGGGCCATGGCACGGAGGTGTCTTGAGGAGGAGCCGCTGACAACGATGAAGTAGTCTGTGTACTTGATGTCCTCAGGCACCTTGATGACACAGATGTCTGCTGCATTCTCCTGGCGGAGCAGGGACACCAACACGTCGAGGTTAAAGTCCTCCTGTGGGTTTCCTACAGCAAGGGGAGAGGGAGGATCATCACACTAAACAGTCCTAGAGTATGTTCATTCGTAATACACTAGCCTGGGTGCATTGTATCAGCAACAAAGTAAAGGAAGTTTCGTTTAAAATGTTACATAGAATCTATCCTGTGAAACATGTTTTGGAAGGATTCAAGCTAAATATTGACTATAACTGATTTCTGTGAAATGGAAAAGGAGACCATTATGCATTTATTTTTTGCCGGTATTTATAGTAGAATGTTTTGGAGGTGAGTAAACTCCGACAGTTATCCCCATATCCCCAGCTTTATAATTGGTCTACAGAAAAGTGTCATGCACAAGCCTGTAATTTCGAAAAAATACGTAACGAATTTTAACACGAAGAGGCAGGTATGGCGCTTAGCTAGATCAGATAGTGTGACTTTGTAATTGAATTGGGTGCCTTGTAACCATGTAACGTTACTCACACTACTAACGTTAGCTAGCTAGTTGATTTTAGTTCTACTTACTTTGGTTTGAGTCACTCTGCATCTCATATTCATCTTGTTGTGCCAGAAGCTTGCCAGGGGTGTCCGACTTTAAAACATTCTCTTCAGCATGTAAATCGGCGAAATATCGTCTAATACCGTTGTAAAATACAGATAGATGTGGATGCAATTGTTGAGAGGCAAGACATGTGTAACGTCGATACAAAAATGCTGTGCTGCGTCGCGCTTTTGAAATTAAACACGCACCTCTAACGACACCAGTATACCCTCGAAGAACATTATGTGAAAGTATCTGAGAGACAAATAGCCTAGAACAATGTAGTACATACATGATTTAGCTATCGTGTCATTGCCATTAAAACGCAAGTAATTTTGGTTTGTTTTTCCAAGGGCTGTCTAGAAACAGGAAGTGTTTCTGATTCCAGGACTCTGATTGGTTGAGGTGGTTTCTTCGCTGTTTACTCCTCCTGGATGCGCTTTACCGCCGCCTAATGTACAGGAGTAAGATTTTGTGAAGAAGCGAAACAAATAATATTGCGCTCGTTTCAGCTATAAAACATATTTAAATCGCTCTCTAAAGCCATACAATCAACTTCTTGTAAAGGTTTCAGAATGCATCCATATTTATCAAACTGTGTTACTGTTTTTGGTTTAATCTGTTTCACCTCCCCATCCACACAGCAAATATTCTTCAAATATGTTTTTACCACCCTTGTAATCAGTAAGAGACTCAAACATTTGGTGCATTTCAGTGAGATCGTTTATTTTCCACAGGCATCATCGTGAAATCAGAGTGAAAAAATATAAAATATTTTCAGTACCAACAACTTACCAAAAGTAAGATTGACTGTATAAAAGTGAGTTACCAATGCCCCTGACCTGAAAAGGCCCACATATTACTCAGTGAGTCATGTCATTATTCAGCTTAGATTTGGTCTCTGTATGCAGCACCAGCAAATCAATATCGGTTTTAATCCAGCAGCCACCAGACAATGGTATTGTCCAAAACTGTACCGTATTCCCCATAGGGCTCTGACAAATGTAGTGCACTATATAGGGAGTCATTTGGGATGCCTTACCATCTCTAGATAGGGAATAGGGTGCCATTTGGGATGCCCGTTCCATCTCTCTGACTGAGGATACAGGCCAGCTCACCCCCAACATAACCCCTTGGCATTTTTCATTGGTCTGTTTACTTTGTAATTGTTGTACCCGTGTGGTGTGTGTGGTGCATAGTAGATGCCTGCATCCCAAATGGCACCAATAGGACTTTGGTCAAAAGTAGTGCACTATATAGGGAATAGTGTGCCATTTGGAATGAAATACATATATTTCCCTTCTCCCCAAATGGATTCAGGCTTGGGTTGTCACTCATTCGGACTGGGCAGTGTCTGAGTCCAGGAACACATTGAGCCTCAGGCCCACTGGAATGTGGTCGGTGAGGCCAGCAAGCTGGGTCACAAAGGTGAACTCCTCAATTTCCTATAGGAGAGAAAGAAAAGGATGCAATAACACCAGAATTAATAATAGACCCACACGCTGTTGCGACGCATGCAGCCAGCCAGCCAGACCCACGCTGTTGTGACGCCTGCAGCCAGCCAGCCAGACCCACGCTGTTGTGACGCCTGCAGCCAGCCAGCCAGACCCACGCTGTTGTGACGCCTGCAGCCAGCCAGCCAGACACACGCTGTTGTGACGCCTGCAGCCAGCCAGCCAGACACACACTGTTGTCTTTCCTAGAACACATCCTCGTGGTGTTCCAAGCAATCATTTCAATAACACAGGTGGAGGTCAGGAGTGTGGAGAGGAGAACATGAAGGAAGTGGACTCTTCTATACAGCTGAATGAGATGGCAGGTATCTGATAGCTAGCTCATGCTAGCGAACCAGAGAGGGGAAAAGTATGGAAACACCTACAGTTCGGCAGTGCTTGGAGATGGAGCTCTCTCTGTAGAGGATGTAGTCGATGCGGCGCCCCACCCAAGGCTGACCCAACTCAGGGTAGACCATGGGACAGCCTTCCAGGGCCACAGGAGAGGAGATGTACTGTTTCCTCAACTCCTCTCTCTCCAGGGTCCTAGAGACAGGGAAGGGATCAGGGGAACGTAGGACATGTCTCAAATGACACCTTATTCCATATCAAATCAGATTTTATTGGTCACATACGCGTGTTTAGCAGATGTTATTGCGGGTGTAGCGAAATGCTTGTGTTTCTAGCTCCAACAGTGCAGTAATATCTAACATACACAAAGTAAAGGAATGGAATTAAAAATATATATAGTTGGACGAGCAATGTCAGAGCGACAGACTAAGATACAGTAGAATAGAATACAGTATATAAAGATGAAAACATTATTCAAGTGACTAGTGGTTTCAATGATCAAAGTGACCAGTGGTTTCAATGATTAAAGTGGCCAGTGGTTTCAATGATTAAAGTGGCCAGTGGTTTCAATGATTAAAGTGGCCAGTGGTTTCAATGATTAAAGTGGCCAGTGGTTTCAATGATTAAAGTGGCCAGTGGTTTCAATGATTAAAGTGGCCAGTGGTTTCAATGATTAAAGTGGCCAGTGGTTTCAATGATTAAAGTGGCCAGTGGTTTCAATGATTAAAGTGGCCAGTGGTTTCAATGATTAAAGTGGCCAGTGGTTTCAATGATTAAAGTGGCCAGTGGTTTCAATGATTAAAGTGGCCAGTGGTTTCAATGATTAAAGTGGCCAGTGGTTTCAATGATTAAAGTGGCCAGTGGTTTCAATGATTAAAGTGACCAGTGGTTTCAATGTGTTGTAGTGCACTACGTTGTTTTGACCAGGGCCCATTGACTACATCCAGTGAATGCAGTCTGAGGGATAGCATACCTTTGAAGATTCTCTGGGGTCCTTACATCCTCATGATACAGAGTAGGCTGTTCAAGCAAAGTGCCTGAACGATATAACATAAGAAAAAGTTCTCAATTTCTCAATGTGCCTTGTTAAAAAAAAAGATCAAATAAACAACCTTACAAGACATAAAACAACTGACAATATAGTTAAACATGGAGCTGTGGCCTGTACAGGAGACTGACTATACAAGAGGTTCAAAACATTATTCATGTCACAATATAGTTAAACATGGAGCTGGGGCCTGTACAGGAGACTGACTATACAAGAGGTTCAAAACATTATTCATGTCACAATATAGTTAAACATGGAGCTGGGGCCTGTACAGGAGACTGACTATACAAGAGGTTCAAAACATTATTCATGTCACAATATAGTTAAACATGGAGCTGGGGCCTGTACAGGAGACTGACTATACAAGAGGTTCAAAACATTATTCATGTCACAATATAGTTCAACATGGAGCTGGGGCCTGTACAGGAGACTGACTATACAAGAGGTTCAAAACATTATTCATGTCACAATATAGTTAAACATGGGCTGGGGCCTGTACAGGAGACTGACTATACAAGAGGTTCAAAATATTATTCATGTCACAATATAGTTAAACATGGAGCTGGGGCCTGTACAGGAGACTGACTATACAAGAGGTTCAAAACATTATTCATGTCACAATATAGTTAAACATGGAGCTGGGGCCTGTACAGGAGACTGACTATACAAGAGGTTCAAAACATTATTCATGTCACAATATAGTTAAACATGGGCTGGGGCCTGTACAGGAGACTGACTATACAAGAGGTTCAAAACATTATTCATGTCACAATATAGTTAAACATGGACTGGGGCCTGTACAGGAGACTGACTATACAAGAGGTTCAAAACATTATTCATGTCACAATATAGTTAAACATTGGCTGGGGCCTGTACAGGAGACTGACTATACAAGAGGTTCAAAACATTATTCATGTCACAATATAGTTAAACATGGGCTGGGGCCTGTACAGGAGACTGACTATACAAGAGGTTCAAAACATTATTCATGTCACAATATAGTTAAACATGGAGCTGGTGCCTGTACAGGAGACTGACTATACAAGAGGTTCAAAACATTATTCATGTCACAATATAGTTAAACATGGAGCTGGGGCCTGTACAGGAGACTGACTATACAAGAGGTTCAAAACATTATTCTGTCACAATATAGTTAAACATGGGCTGGGGCCTGTACAGGAGACTGACTATACAAGAGGTTCAACACATTATTCATGTCACAATATAGTTAAACATGGAGCTGGGGCCTGTACAGGAGACTGACTATACAAGAGGTTAAAAACATTATTCATGTCACAATATAGTTAAACATGGGCTGGGGCCTGTACAGGAGACTGACTATACAAGAGGTTCAAAACATTATTCTGTCACAATATAGTTAAACATGGACTGGGGCCTGTACAGGAGACTGACTATACAAGAGGTTCAACACATTATTCATGTCACAATATAGTTAAACATGGAGCTGGGGCCTGTACAGGAGACTGACTATACAAGAGGTTCAACACATTATTCATGTCACAATATAGTTAAACATGGAGCTGGGGCCTGTACAGGAGACTGACTATACAAGAGGTTCAAAACATTATTCATGTCACAATATAGTTAAACATGGAGCTGGGGCCTGTACAGGAGACTGACTATACAAGAGGTTCAAAACATTATTCATGTCACAATATAGTTAAACATGGAGCTGGGGCCTGTACAGGAGACTGACTATACAAGAGGTTCAACACATTATTCATGTCACAATATAGTTAAACATGGAGCTGGGGCCTGTACAGGAGACTGACTATACAAGAGGTTCAACACATTATTCATGTCACAATATAGTTAAACATGGAGCTGGGGCCTGTACAGGAGACTGACTATACAAGAGGTTCAACACATTATTCATGTCACAATATAGTTAAACATGGGCTGGGGCCTGTACAGGAGACTGACTATTAAAGAGGTTCAAAACATTATTCATGTCACAAAAATGTGCACAAGACATCAACAAATGTTTGATTGTTCCTAATGACTTGTAGGCCTGTCTATCGGCTATGTATCCCAAATGGCACCCTATTTCTAATTTATAGTACACTACCTACCTATGGGCCCTGGTCAAATGTAGTACCACTGTATAGGGAATAGGATGCCATTTGGGACGCAGTATAAAGATAGTGCAACAGTCCAACTCACCAATGACCCAGGGCTTCTCCTGGCCCGGCCCGGCCCTGCAGGGGTCTCTGTACTCCTCAAACAGACTGTGCTTCTGTTCTAGACTGTCATCTGACCAAGGACAAACACACAGAAACATGGAACAATGTGGAAACCGGTTGCACGACATCAAGCCCACACAGATACCCATTTATAGAAGACAAACTGCATGGAGAGCCAATGTACTCTGTATGTAGACAGAAAGATATTCAAAAATGACACCCTATTCCCTATATAGTGTACTACATTTGACCAAGGCCCATAGGGTTCTCATCAAAAGTAGTGCACTTTATAGAGAATAGGATTCAATTTGGGACGCAGACGTACCAGGTGAGCAGTTGTCGAAGTTGAAATCCCCAGAAAGCACGTCAAACACGACCACCTCATCAGGCTTGCTATTGGTCACCTGGAACTCCTGGATCCACTTGGTGAGCATGTTGAGCTGCTCACAGCGGATCTCCCCTTCACCTGCTCAGCCAATCACAGGACACAGTTATCTCAACCACTACAATACCAGCAGAGAGAGACTGGTGCTGGACAGATAATTACTGCGTCCTAAATCAAAGTGTATTGGTCACGTACAGAGTTAAGCAGATGTTACGGCAGGTGCAGTGAAATGCTTGTGCTACTAGCTTTTAACAGGGCAGTCAAATGTCAAAACAAGTACACAAATAACAAAACAAATGTAAGAAAAAAAACCAATTAACGGTCAGATTCTGGCTTGAAATATACTTATTCCTGTCACCATATTAGACCTTATTGATTACCTTGACATGTATAAAAGACCTGTATGTTAGGGGTCAACGAAGGAAGAATAGGAACTTTGTTTATGGAAAGTTACCGAGCGAGACAATGGGAAGTACAGAAAGTTTGTCTGTTTAAACATGTTATTGCTGAATAGTAATATTTCTAAGGAAGTTGCTGTTGAACTAGGACCAGGAGGGATGTGGAACTCAACTCAATAAGGGTGAACAGTTGAAGAGAAAATAAATCTCTGGAGACGAGCTAACTACAGTCCTCTCTCACACACTTCCACGCTCTAATGAAGGTTCTAGACTCATGCAGGGCCATGACAACACCAGTAAGAGGAACAGGTTTAGTTCCTGCCTAGCAACAGAGACGGATTGTTTTTTTTATCTTAGTCATAAAAGGAGGTGACTCCTAGTCAGAAGGTATAGATATGTACTTGTATGTTGTGCTTGCAGCGGAGGCACCCAGTGGGTTGAATAAACGTGGCTTGAGCTTTTCTCTAGTCCGTCCGTTTGAGTTTTTACTCTGTCTGTTCAGAACCTAAACACAACACTATCATAAAACAAACGCAATCTGTGCACATATACACACACACACACCAAAAATATATACTAAGAGAGATATGTACAGCAGTAGACACTGTATATTACAGTGCGCTATGTCAGGATTCCAGTATATACATGTGTGGTGTGCATAAACAGTGTAGATAAAACAACATGAGCTGGTGTACACCCAGAATAATAGTTTGTGTGGAGGTGCTGACTAACGACAAATAAATGATAAAACAACATGAGCTGGTGCACAGCCAGAATAATAGTTTGTGTGGAGGTGCTGACTAACGACAAATAAATGATAAAACAACATGAGCTGGTGTACAGCCAGAATAATAGTTTGTGTGGAGGTGCTGACTAACAACAAATAAATGATAAAACAACATGAGCTGGTGCACAGCCAGAATAATAGTTTGTGTGGAGGTGCTGACTAACGACAAATAAATGATAAAACAACATGAGCTGGTGCACAGCCAGAATAATAGTTTGTGTGGAGGTGCTGACTAACAACAAATAAATGATAAAACAACATGAGCTGGTGTACAGCCAGAATAATAGTTTGTGTGGAGGTGCTGACTAACGACAAATAAATGATAAAACAACATGAGCTGGTGTACACCCAGAATAATAGTTTGTGTGGAGGTGCTGACTAACAACAAATAAATGATAAAACAACATGAGCTGGTGTACACCCAGAATAATAGTTTGTGTGGAGGTGCTGACTAACGACAAATAAATGATAAAACAACATGAGCTGGTGTACACCCAGAATAATAGTTTGTGTGGAGGTGCTGACTAACAACAAATAAATGATAAAACAACATGAGCTGGTGTACACCCAGAATAATAGTTTGTGTGGAGGTGCTGACTAACGACAAATAAATGATAAAACAACATGAGCTGGTGTACACCCAGAATAATAGTTTGTGTCGAGGTGCTGACTAACAACAAATAAATGATAAAACAACATGAGCTGGTGCACAGCCAGAATAATAGTTTGTGTGGAGGTGCTGACTAACGACAAATAAATGATAAAACATGAGCTGGTGCACAGCCAGAATAATAGTTTGTGTGGAGGTGCTGACTAACGACAAATAAATGATAAAACAACATGAGCTGGTGTACAGCCAGAATAATAGTTTGTGTGGAGGTGCTGACTAACAACAAATAAATGATAAAACAACATGAGCTGGTGTACACCCAGAATAATAGTTTGTGTGGAGGTGCTGACTAACGACAAATAAATGATAAAACAACATGAGCTGGTGTACACCCAGAATAATAGTTTGTGTGGAGGTGCTGACTAACGACAAATAAATGATAAAACAACATGAGCTGGTGCACAGCCAGAATAATAGTTTGTGTGGAGGTGCTGACTAACGACAAATAAATGATAAAACAACATGAGCTGGTGTACAGCCAGAATAATAGTTTGTGTGGAGGTGCTGACTAACGACAAATAAATGATAAAACAACATGAGCTGGTGCACAGCCAGAATAATAGTTTGTGTGGAGGTGCTGACTAACGACAAATAAATGATAAAACTACATGAGCTGGTGTACACCCAGAATAATAGTTTGTGTGGAGGTGCTGACTAACGACAAATAAATGATAAAACAACATGAGCTGGTGTACAGCCAGAATAATAGTTTGTGTGGAGGTGCTGACTAACGACAAATAAATGATAAAACAACATGAGCTGGTGTACAGCCAGAATAATAGTTTGTGTGGAGGTGCTGACTAACGACAAATAAACTATAAAACTATCAAGACAAAGAAAGTGACACACTCCCTGTATAATCCCCCAGCAATTTACTGGGTATTTACCAACGTTTCGGCATCACTGTGCCTTCCTCAGGGTGCATTAACAGTGTAACTACAATGCAATGTACAGTAGTAGCTCAATTACAATGAGCTATGTGAGAAGTTGTGCTGTAAATAGAGAAGAGGAGGCCATTTTGGATTAAGTTTAAAAAAATAATGAATGAAGATGACTTGCCTTCAGGTGCATGGAGGTGTGTGCAGTTAAAATATCCAACCAGCTTCTTCTCTTTCTGATTCTGGCCAACTAGCACCTGGGAACACCCACAAACCATTACTTCACCTACTGGGTATGAACTGCGTTCTTGTTGATGATGTTATTGTTTAACCCATGGTAAAATGGACGTTATCATTACAATAACTGACAACAGTAACTCAATACAGTAGGAGCGTTAATGGCAACCAGATGACACTACATTTACCAGACACTCTTCTCCAGAGAGACTTACAGTCAGTGCTTTCAACTAAAGTTAAGAAAAAACAACCACATATCAGTTATTTTAAGCAGAAAAAACCCAAAGTGCAGGCGAGAGGTGAGAAAGACAAGAGCTATAATGACAGTGAGTGGCATAGAATTACAAATTAGAACTGTATTTCTCCTTAATCTAATCAAAATGGCTGCCAATATCAGCCTATTGACTTCATCCTCTCTAGTAGTGTAATAGGATCTCTGTGGTGACTGGTACCTTGGCAGAGAGCAGGCCTTTAGCAGCCAGGGCATCCTCCCCCCGGGCGTTAGGGAAGCAGTGGTACTGGGCCTCCAGCACTGGGTAACGGCTGGCCAGGAACAGGCCGCTGTTGAAGAACTTAAAGGAGGAGCAGCTGCCGGGAGGCTGGCAGGCGTACACCCCTACATCATACAGTATGTGGTTGAACAGGGGCCCCAGGGTGTTGGTCAGCTTCACAGCTGCCCTCTTATCAAACACCTCCTCCAGACACAGGATGTCCACGTTGGCCGGGAAGAGAGAAGACACCTCCCAGGGCACGTCGTCTGGCCCAGCCTGACCGCGCTGGGCGACCCCCTGAGTGCGTAGGGCCCGCGGAGGGTTCCTGTGGCCCTTCCGGTCCTGCTGGTTGGAGTTGTGGTTGGTGTTGATGACGGGGGCGGGAGAATGGGAAGACTCCTCAGTGTCGTCACAGGGCACGTACACCACATAGTTTGAGTCACTGGGTTTGGGGGGTGTCGTTGTTGGGACCGCTCCGTCAGCTTGGTCCTCGTCTGAATGAGCCTGGGGTGGTGGCTGGCAGGCTGGGTCTGTAGCGCCGTATGAGGCAGGGCTGGTGGTGGAGGGGCCGGGGAGCAGGCTACTGGAGGGGCTGAGGGTGCCACAGCTACTGGGAGAGTCCACGAAGATGCGGATGTGTGGCCGGTTCACGCCCTGCACGATGCTCCGGCCGATGGCGGTGGCACGGCGCTGCGTGTGCCCCAGGTTGTTGAAGCGTGCGATGCCGTCCGGCAATAGGCACAGGTTGGCAGTAGCAAAACCAAAAGTGGCCTTGTTGGCCCCTGCCTCAAAGCCCAGGTTCCTCTCCCCCTCCTCAGCTGGTGCTGGCCTCGACAGGGGCTCGTGGTGGTAGGAGAAGGGCCTTCGGGCAGCCTGGAGGGGAGCCCAAAACAGGAACCCCAGGAATGCCAGGGGAGCCGTGAACAGGAAGAGGGCGAGGAAGAGGATGAAGCCGAAGAACACCTTGAGAGGGTGGAGGTAACACTCCTGCTCGTGCCGCTGGGTGCGTTCCAGGCTGGTGGACATGCAGATGGCAATGAGGCGGTCAAGGAACCAGAAGCAGGGCAGGATGAGACCCCAGCTCACTGCATGGAGGCCCTCCACAAAGCTGTTGGGGAATGGGGACTCCCGCAGAGACATGCCTCCCTCCTTCAGTCACCTCTGGACACAAATAGGGAGAGCAGGCATCAGGGCTCCCAGCTGCTCACCTCACTCTGGTTATTCACCATCTGACAGACTCTGCAATCTACTGGAAGTAAACGTAGAAGACAACACACAGACAGGACATGTAGAGGGTGTTTTCAGACCTTTCCTGGTTTGACTAGTGAGGTAAATCAATAGTGCTTGAAGTTGCATGGTTGTCAGGGAAACCAGAATCAACCCAATGGGGCTGGGCGACAGCTGGTGCGTCATATTACACGGGATCAATTGGATTAGAAAGGCAGATTACATTGGTTTACTGGGCTGCGCGCACATGAAGGGCAGGGTTGGTGGATAGACAGACAGGCATTGTTGGAAAGGAGGGCAAGAGGAGGAGAATATACGGGTATTTTACCCAAACTACTGTTAATCCAGACGTCACCATCTGCACGAATTCACTAATCGCTATAGCGACAGATGTGTAGTGTGTAAAACTAGTGGTCGATGCAATGTTCAAAATAGTCCACAAAAAGTCTCCAAAAAGACCCGACACATTCCGACAATGACGCCCGTCCTGAGTGCCAGCATTTCTGCTGACACCGTCATGCCAACCAACATCGGTCATGAATGAATGTGATATCGATTGTGTCTCAAGTTCGTTGTGTGTGCTTGTTACTTTGAAATGATCGACTCGCCCCAAATGCTGTTCTCTGACGTGGCGTGGTTAGCTAGCTAGCCAGCTAACGTTAACTTGGACAACTAACGTTACCTGGCTAATTCAACCAGTTTGAAAATGTTTACTAATTTGGGCTAAGTAGCAGGTGCTCACATGCACAATGTATCATTCATGAACAAGACAATTTTGTCTTACACATTTACATAGCCACACGTTCGTGGACTAATGTTAGCTACTAGCTAGCTAAACATAGGTTATCTGGTTAGCAAACGTTAACATGAGCTATGCACCTTTATTCTTACCTGTCTGTATAGAAGAGTCCACTTCCTTCATAAAATGTGAATTTATCCGTCTAAATACATGTAAGCATGGCTACTGCTAAGTTGGCCTTATCATGCTGTGGATATTTTTCATTCAATATTCCTGTATAAAACAGAAGACAAGGATTCCAGCGACCAGTGTAAGACTTGTCCCGCGCGGGGAGCAGCCAACTCCAGTCTAGACAGTTTGCGCGTGCATGCCGCTTATTTCCCACCGTGTGCGTGCTCGTCTGAAATGGCAACCGAGTTGAACATATTTCCTTATACGAACAGTATAAGGGTTTATAGGTATATGGGGTTATTAAACGCGGATTCGCGCTTATAAACCCAGGGTCGTTACGATATTGAAAGGCAACAATTTCAAAGACTTTACTGAGTTACTGTTCATATTCGAAAATCAGTCAATTGAAATAAATACATTAGGAGACTGTACCTACCTTTGAAATGTGGTTACGGAATTTAGGGAATGTAATACATATGGAAAAGATTCGATATAATACCTCCAATAGAAGTTCAATGTTTTACAAAATATGTCAGCCGATACTGGATAAATGGTCTTGTCCCGCTTCATAACTGGGTTGACGATCTGCTGCTACTCTGTGCTGTACTCCACTCAATATTTATTTACCGCCTAATAGGATTTTGTTTTATTTTGTGTATGTGTGAGTTTAGTTTTGTCCTCTAAATTGGCCATCCCATTCAACGGTACAATGAATGTCATTGTTAGTATTGCTGTCTTTTGTATTAGATTTTTTATTATAAAATAATAAACATATTCTTAAAAAAAAATTAATAATAATAAATTAGGCCCAAATGTATGGATTTCACATGACTGGACAGGGTGCAGCTATGGGTGGGCCTTGGAGGGAATAGGCCCACCCCTTGGCAGCCAGGCCCACCCCTTGGCAGCCAGGCCCACCCACTGGGGAGCAAATCCCAGCCAATCAGAATGAGTTTTTCCCCACAAAATGGCTTTACGACAGACAGAAATACTCCTCAGCACCCACCACCCAGACGATCCTGCAGGTGAAGAAGCTGGATGTGGATGGGCCGGTGTGGTTACGCATAGTCTGCGGTTGTGAGGCCGGTTAGATGTACTGGCAAATAATGTAAAATGACATTTGAGGCAGCTTATGGCAGAGAAATGAACTATAATTTCTCTGGCAACAGCTCTGGTGGTTCATTCCTGCAGTCACCATGTCTCAAAACTGGAGACATCTATGGCATTGTTGTTGTGTGATAAAACTGCTCATTTTAAAACTGGAGACATCTATGGCATTGTGTTGTGTGATAAAACTGCTCATTTTAAAACTGGAGACATCTATGGCATTGTGTTGTGTGATAAAACTGCTCATTTTAAAGTGGCCTTTTATTGTCCCCAGCACAAGGTGGATCTGTGTAATGATCATGCGGTTTAATCAGCTTCTTGATATGGCACACCTGTCAGGTGGCTGGATTATCTTGGCAAAGGATAAATGCTCACTAACAGGGATGTAAACTAAATTTGTACACAAAATTTGAGAGAAATAAGCTTTTTGTGTGTATGGCAAATGTCTGGGATTTTTTATTTCAGCTCATGAACCATGGGACAAAAATTTTACATGTTGTTAAAACTTTGTTCAGTGTAAATGAAAATGAGTCGTGTATACATTACTTAAACAGACTGCTATGGAAATATAATGTCAGGTAACTCACAAAGCCAGCCTCAGTGCAACCAACCAACAAACCAAGTGAACGGAAAATATGAATTAAAAAAAGGCTAAACTAGGAAATGGTCCAATGCAGGAGATGCAGAGCTGTCCTGTCTGTGGAGGGTGTGTGAAGAGATGCAGAGCTGTGTGTGAAGAGATGCAGAGCTGTCCTGTCTGCGGAGGGTGTGTGAAGAGATGCAGAGCTGTGTGTGAAGAGATGCAGAGCTGTCCTGTCTGCGGAGGGTGTGTGAAGAGATGCAGAGCTGTCCTGTCTGCGGAGGGTGTGTGAAGAGATGCAGAGCTGTCCTGTCTGCGGAGGGTGTGTGAAGAGATGCAGAGCTGTGTGTGAAGAGATGCAGAGCTGTCCTGTCTGCGGAGGGTGTGTGAAGAGATGCAGAGCTGTGTGTGAAGAGATGCAGAGCTGTGTGTGAAGAGATGCAGAGCTGTCCTGTCTGCGGAGGGTGTGTGAAGAGATGCAGAGCTGTGTGTGAAGAGATGCAGAGCTGTCCTGTCTGCGGAGGGTGTGTGAAGTTTGTATGAGAGAGCGCTTGTCTCCAAAGCAATAAAAGCTTAGACATGTTAAGAGTTGGGTTTGAGTCATTTGTTTATAGTGTAAAACCTTGACTCTCCACAGACGACTGCTCTGCTGTGGAGGGAGGTGGTATCAGTGGCCGTCCCAGTCTAGCTCTGGTCCTAAGCGTTTATAAAAGACTCAGAATCAGCAAGCTGCACGTGACACCCTGGACCAGAGCTGTTCCCAGCCCGTCTACCAGAGGAAGAGGGGCTTGCCGTCCTGCCTGGCCATGAAAGAGAGGCAACTGAACAGCATCAGGAGATCCTTCAGCAGTTTGGAGGGGGCTGCGTTGATAACTACTCTCCTGAGGAAGTCCGGGCTGTTGAGATTAGACTGTTGTTTATTGTCCTACAAGAGGAAAATCCTACTACAGCTCACACATTACATACACAAACCACACATTACATACACAAACCACACATTACATACACAAACCACACATTACATACACAAACCACACATTACATACACAAACCACACATTACATACACAAACCACACATTACATACACAAACCACACATTACATACACAAACCACACATTACATACACAAACCACACAT